>NC_056743.1:1903720117-1903935117 GCF_019279795.1 Protopterus annectens
ATACATATATTGACATACATACGTATCCATATGATAGGTATATCAACATGTTTGTTTACAAAACTGTATATACACACTAACATACCGCTAAACATACATAACTGTGAAACCTACATTGTACATTGTATTACAACCTACATTCAACCTACATTGATATGTGCACATAGATGCCCTCACATACATATGTATGTACAGCCTTCACTGATAGTTGCTGTATGTCCCCTGCCCTTTGCACATCTTCATATACATATAGACACAGACCAATGACACATATGGAGGGTTCACAGTATGTAGACTTTTAAAGTATTACTTTACATTACCTTTGTTTGTCACAGCTGCTTGCGTTGCCTTTTGGATCGGTGTCCTGCTGCTGCTCCAGTTGATGGATGACAACTTTCTAGTAGGTTTTGTTATTAAGTGTTTTTGTTTGTGTATTTTCTCTCTCTCTCTCTCTCTCTCTCTCTGTCTCCCTACCTCCAGAGGGTGCAATGAAAGTATTGCATGTGTGGACTGGGAGTACAGCATGCTTTTGTAGGTATCTGCATATGTCCATGTGATGGCCTCTGCACCAATTGTTAGCCAGCATTTGCTAATTGCATGCAGCCAGTTGTGTACTGATTGCAGTTCTCACTGTGATTTCAGGACAGTGCTATAAAAAGGTATGTGAGATAGGCGTAGCCCTTTCAGATTTTAAGGGCAGGGACCATGCTGGTATGCTGTGGACACTGTTCTGTGAGTGTAAAGGTTAGTATCTCTCTCATATTTCTGGCTGTGTTGTAGATTAACATTTCTCCATTCATTTCTCCAGTTTCCTGTACTAAGTGTGTATGCACACTGACACCTAAGACTACTACTACTGTTAATGTGGGTGTGTGTGCTTTCCTGTGGGACATGTGGTGTAAATGGTATATAGCAGTGGCTCTTGCACTTTGTTGCTATGGCTTCAATATTTGCCCTTTACATTCACTACTTGTATGCCTGCTAGGTGTCTTGACTGTAGTGTGTTGCTGTGGCTTTCCTATTTTCCATGTACATTCACACCTTGGAATGCTTGCTATATCTGCTAGGGTGTTACTGCATGCAGTGTGGTCTGGCCATGGTGTGGGCCTTGACATCTATTAGGGTATTTGAGTATGCTGCTGAGCAGGTCCCAGAGACTCTCAGGTGCATCTTTTATCTGCCTCATGGAATGGTACATATCAGTGGGGTACACCCATTAAATTGTCTGGTATTCTGCAGTTGTGACTGTGGGTTAGCATGAGCATATGTATTACTACACTATTTCTGCTGTGCAAGTGGTGCATACTTTCAGTACTTCATAGTTACCATTGCATGTGTTGTAACACCTTTCTGCCTACTGTTTGTACATTTCACAGGGGAGTCTGTGGGGCATCCCTGTAACTCAGTCACTGTTGCTATGTCTAGGCTCTTAACTATTCAAATATGGCAGTGTCAGACCTCTCAAGTGTACAGATATTTGCAGGATGTCCACATTTTTGCCTCATATTTTGGTCCATATCTCATAAAACAGCTTTTTCTGGCAAATCACTCAGGGCTCAAGTCAGACTATAGTGACAAACATGTAAGTTTCAGACTTTGTACCCTTCCAAACATCCAACATAATGCAAAACCTGTTACTCTCTCAACTGTCTAAGTTTGTCGGAGCAATATTTGAAATGTGTCCCTGTTTTTGGGCCTTTGCTCCACATTTTTTATTACTTAGTCCAGATGTGTTGCTGTAAGAGGTTGTGGGGTATGGGCAGTGATTATCCTGCTGTGAGTCTGTGTGGCTTGCAAGGTGCTGCAGTGACATTATTACCTACTAGCTACCAACTAGCATGGCTGTTTCTGTTCACACACCACTATTATAGAAATCCACTACATTTGACAGTAAATATACATGGCATGCTTTGTGTACTACACATCCTATATTCCCTTTACATTCATTCCTACTATTGCATGATATATTTATTGTAGCACAGTGTTCTTATATAGCAGTCATGGCTTAGTGGTAAGTCATGCAGACTACTGTTTCCAAGGTCCTGGGTTTGGGACTGACAGTGGGATTTTATTTTGCTTTTGAGCAGACTACAGGCATTGTCATTCAGAGTGACTAAGGCACTTTTAAGCAGTTGTAAGTGGGTTAGCGCTGGTTTGCGCGGAGCTCACGCATGCGCACTGGCATTCAACTCTGCGCATACCTGCTTACAACTGCTTAAAAGTGCTTACTCTTGCGCACACCCGCGCTAATTTCTTTGAAAGAAATGAAAATGGGGAGACAGGAAAGTGGTGAAAAAGGGGTCACAAAGAGGGTAGGACAGTAGGGAAACAAGCTCGGGTTTTGCAGGAGGGATGTAGGTAAGGCCCATAGCTGCCCATTTCTTCATCAGCAACAGCTGTGCATATGTTTGTAATTTGGTGTGACATTTGAAACCTTCCACCCCTGAGAGAGTTGTAAGGACAACAATAATACTTGTTGTACAGCCAATTGTAATTGGCTGTTTACATGTCCAGCAGACATGTGCAAAATGGGCCGCTATGTATGGGGCATAATTTTTTTGTGGGTACAGAGTGCCCTTTTTTTTTTTTTTTCATGTGAGAGTGGTATGTCAGGTACAGGAAGTCGGTATAGCTGGGGATGTATGTTGGGTAGGTTAACAGACAAGACAAACAAGACACATACAGGGGCGGTGTATGACACATGTGGGGGGGTTACACAATTGACAGGTACGGATGTTTGGATATCTTGAGCCCATGAGCCCACAGATGGCAACAGTGGAACTGAGATCCCCACCCATGGGCAGTTGCCACTGTGCCTTCACTGCCCAGGACGGGGCTGTGCTGGGGGCTGTGTAGGCCAGGCAGCAGGCATGCCCGTGAGTTGTGCCACCCGTGCCTCAAGCTGGCGTAGGGGCCCAAGCACAGCGTGCCAGATCTCCCTACGCACCACAGTCCGGACACTACAGAGGGTGAGTGGATGTTCTCCTCCGACCACGCTTGCAGAGGGGGGATGAGCCCCATCCCCTGCAGCGCTTCCACCCACAGGTGGCACAGGGCCACCGGAAGAAGGTCCGGCCTGGGCACTACTGACAGGTGCACTCGCCAGCTGAGGAGGGAGAGGTGGGTCCGCTGGAACCCACCTTCCCTGTCGTCCTATGTTTTGCATTATGTTATGACAGTTTGGGTTAGTAACGTACAATACCATTCACAATTAGTTGTAACAGCATGCATTATTATTCCCATTAACCAAACACCCATAAATTCAAGCCATTGAACAGCAAGCATAACACATGCATAATTTGAACAGCAATACACAATCCAACACCATGCAGGGTTGATTGATGGCAACAGGCCATCAGGTTTGGCTGTATGAACAGGGCAGATGCATCAACGTACTTGCAAATATGTATGAACCAACAGGACAAATGTCCAGGGGTGTTAATTGTGATTGCACATACCAATTTCACGCGGAATGGATTATATGTGGTTATAGGGTAGGGTGGAGAAAATTTAATTAACAACTTCAAATACCAATACATATGCTGTACATTTCTACTAGCTGCAGATATATACACACTACAGTTCTGCCTACAGTTTCCTATGTGATAACTACTTCAGGTTGGTGATAGGAATGTTACTGCTACATCAATATACATTTCATTTTATTCATACACATTCATATCTGGCTCTGTTCAGCTACATCATCCTGCTACATTTGCTTTATATAGCTATAGACAACTGTGGATGTTTGGTATTTCAGACAACCATACTATCTGCATATTGCAGACTGAGAGCAACATATCCAGATTTTGGGACACACATTCCAGCTGCAGTACCGTTTTCAACACATGTTACTGTTTGGTTCTGCCTGTCACATTCATTTCATTCTGTACTGACTGCAGTATACTTTATTCAGGAGTTATTACTACTTTATTGGTGGATTCATACCTCTTTCTCACACTGTCTCACTTGTTTTATTTTTACAGTTCAGGATGGTACTTTATTCTAGGCTTTATTGACATGTTTTACTTGTAGTTATAACAATCCTTTCCAACAGTCTCACTTATGTCATGTTTCTGTATTTCAACAGGGATATATTTCACACATGTGTTTTACTCAGCTTCTGCAGCTGTACTTTTCAGCCTGCTGCAGGTTATGTACTATTATATTACAGGTGGGACATCTTTATTTCAGACTTGTTTCATTTTTATGTTTGGATTACAGGCTGCATCACACTTTTGTAATCAAGCAATACTTGCAAACCCTCTTACACTGTTACTTGCACATTTTATTAATTAGTGACTACACTGCACTCTTTTGCTAACTGTCATACTTATATATTTATTTACAGTTACAGGGAGAGAATTACTGACCTGCCCGGTGACGTAACCACACCAGCCTATCACCATAGGCTCGACGGTTCGCAGAACGGACACCTGCAGCTGTAATATAAATAAAGTAATATTGGAATACACATCTCCATAATATCAGCTAGGTTAATTTCTTACATAAATAATTAGATGTAACTTACTCAGTAGTGAGGCATTGGGCATTTGCCGGGCCTCCTGGATCCAACGGTTCAGTTGGTCCTGCTTCCGTCTCTTCAGGTCCGCATGGTGGTGACAGACCTGCTCACCGGTCCTTGGTATTCCTGTGGCACTGGTGAGATCATGAGCCAACCGGTCCCATGCCTCAGCCCTATATGCTTCCCACAGGACCTGGCCCTGCATGAGTTGGGCCTCATGATTATGGACGAGGAGCCAAACCATATATTTGGACTCCTCAATGCCCCACCTCTGTGCTCGGAAGCAACTACCCTCACCTATACCTGACATCCTGGCGGCAAGTCGGTTCTACAATCGGTTATGCTGTGTATTCCCGCCTATGGGGCTTATATATGCCGTTTTTCCCGCACTTATCTGTGATTGGCCATTTTGGAATTGTATCAGCTTCACAAAACCTGCTTTGTCATGCTCCTCTTTCTATTCATTCCTATATATATATGCTATTACTGCATTTCCAAGTGCAACTGTCATGGCTTAGTGGTTCAGTACTTTGACTATGGTGCATGGTATCCTGGGTTCGAACCTGGCCATCACTTTTTATATTTTATGACTGTCTACACAGGCTAGGAGGTGTGTCTGTGTAAAGGCAGTTTTGATACAGCTTGCTCAACGTTGCCCGTCAGTTAGCTTGTTGGCGCGGTGCGCAGCTCCGCACAAATGGGTTACTCTGGTTTACGCGTGGTTCAGCTGTCAGCATGCATATTACGCTCAACTCAGCTACAGGCACACAGTTTCATCATGTTAAAATGCTGCTCAACCCCGGGCACTCATTTTACACCTATTGAACCATTGCTCACCGACGGGCACTCACTTTACACCTGTTGTAACACTGCTCACCTACGGGCACTCATTTTACACCTGTTAAAACACTGCTCACCTACAAGCAGATATCCTCAACTTGTTAGACTGTAGCTCAGCTATGGGCACATCTCACATTTTTTTTTATTTTTTTATCTCACATTTCTTCAAAATACATGGCCCATTTCATTACATTTTACATAAAATATAATTTTATATATGTACATATATGTCAGGGACTTGTTTCATGCTTATTTCACTAAAAATAAAAATTGATGTTGTGGGGGCTCAAACGATGACTGCCTCCTCTTCAGCCGACGTCTCTACTGCTACGCTATTGCTTCTTGGCTTACTTTGCATATTTAGTTCTTATATGCTTTTCCACTGACTGCTAACTGTGGCTGAGCGATGGGCACACCCCGCGCAAACGAGCGCACTCACGGGCAAACATCTTTACAACTTATAAAAAAAATATAAGATGTTCATTTATACATTTTATGTTCATAGTCTGTGGGGGCATGTGTTGTGTTGTGTTTATTCACATTTACACAGACTCTGTCGTGGGCTTTTACTTTTGGGACTTTTACTCTTCTGGGGGTGTGTCCGTTTGCAGGGCTTGCCCTACGGACACGCCGCCTACTGTCTTACATGGACCGTGTTAGCCTTAGGTGTGATTCAGCATGCCCTCATGCATATGCATGACATGCTGACGTCACACCGTTTAACTGCAGCCTCTGTGTAAGCCTTGTAACTCTTTCATGGAGGCTTCCTGAATCCTGCCCAGTGACTGTGTCAATAATATGAAACTAAATAAGAGAACCGTGGACATGTTCAGACAGAAATTTTTTGAAGATTCTTGATGTTTACTTTAATCAAAATCATCAAAGAAAAAGGCACTTATGTTAGCTCTATGTAAACATGCAATATTTACATATGAACATTAGTGCCAAAGTGGAAAAGCACTGGAAGTTCTAGCCCACCAGACAGGATGAGAGATTCTTTTTTTATTAACTAGTTTTACAGAAACAATTACTTGGTATGTACAACAAAGCAATGCATGCAAAAAGGTCTGTACATATCTATATAAAATTATATCAACTATCCAAAAAGTCAAAGAAATAATACAGTATAAGACTATAAAATAAATTCAAAATAAATAAATGCTACCCATCTGAAAAAACTAACAATAAAGTAAATACATTTTAAACTTCCTAATTAATAATTTATCACAAAACTGTCGGTCAATGAAATCAGGATTTACATGTTTTTTCTCCTTGGGAATTTATTGTAATAGTTTTTTTTTTATCAAGGACATATGGCAAAATATTACAGAATTACAAAAAAGAAGGCAGGGAGTTTTTCTAATTTGAATAGATATGTTTTCAGTGAACATTTAAATGCACTCAGCATCAGGGACTCCCTCAAACAGACAATTCAAGAGTTGATACATTTCTGAATCTAGTATCACTTGGCGTACAGTGTCACAGCAGTGGAAATGGGAGGACATCAGGGCACGCACAAGGACACCAGGGCATGCACGAGTACACCAGGAAAGGCACGTATAAGACTAGGGTGATCATCAGGAGGAGGAATAAAGTATGTAGTAAGAAAATGTTACTGAGATTGATAACAGGACAGCGTGATGACAGCGTGATGACAGCTGAACTTTGGCACTTTAATCTTAGCTTATCTTCAGTAGTTACCCCAGACTGCACACCTTTGACATGAATTATAGCCTGTGTACATCAGAGCTTGATGCAGAGTGTGAATGTATCTTCAAGAAGCATTTCCAGATGTAAGCATGTGCAGGCAGCAGTGCCATTTTGAGAGAACAGCCAGAGTGTTAACATGTATGAGTGTGGTAGTAAGTCTGGGATCTATATTCTAACATCAAAGTCTTAAAAAACTTCAAATGTTGTAATATCAAAACATTTCGATCGAAAGACTATAACATCAAACACTCAAAATAGCAAATTTTTTCCCAGCAAAAAAATTTGCTGTTCCGACAAACATACACACAACACAGGCACACCAAAATAAATAATCCGCACACATACACTTCACAAAACCCTACACTAAACCATACATACACTACTAGCTATCCACTTATCTTAACCTATCCCTAACCCTAAGGTCCGTAACTACCACACACTCACCTTAATTGCTCCTTAACCCTAAGGTCCCTAACTATTGCACGCTCACCTTACCCGCTCCCTAACCCTAAAGTCCCTATCGCACACTCACCTTACCCGCTCCCTAACCATAAAGTCCCTATCGCATGCTCACCTTACCCGCTCCCTAACCCTAGGGTCCCTATCGCTCACTCATCTTACCCGCTGTCTAACCCTAAGGTCCCTAACTATCACACTCTCACCGTAACCCAATCTGTTCACACACTTACCTTAACCCAGTCCGTAACCTTCGCTCCACAGTCGAGGAAATAGCGAAGCTGCAGAAATGGCCCACTGAATACTTTCCTTAGCAAAGTATTCAATATTCTGCAGCTTCACTATTTTCAGCATTCGGTGCATAGGGTTCAATATTATAACATTCAAAGTTTTAAGACTTCAATGTTATAATATAGACCCATAAGTCTGTTTATAAGTTTATTTAAGTTTAAGTTACAAAGCCTCATTTCTGTTGTGTTTGAGTGCAATAAAGCTGCTTGAACCAAACCCACAACTGTTCTTCTGTTTTATCCTGACCAGACAAGAGACATGGGTCCCAACCAGGATTAAGAGAGAAACTTCATGTAGCCATGAGGTGCAAAGCTCAGGAAAACAAAAAAGGGCCTGAAACAAACTTAAGGTAATGAAAATTGCACAAATGATTTATTTGGCAAAGAAAATGAAACGGAACATTTGTAGGGCACAAAACGCATTATTAATGAAAAGAAAGGCACAAAAATGTATTATTAATTAAACAAAATGTTCAAAACCATGATATTTGAGAAAACTAACAAGACATATTCATACAGGGCTCAGAATTACCTTTGGTTTGCATAACGAGCATGTTTAAAGTAAAACGGGCACGAGAAAAGCATGAGCATTGTGAGAGGTTAAAGGGCATAACGAGCTGAGCATGATAAGATATTAAAAGGGCATAACGAGCTGAGCATGATAAGAGATTAAAAAGGGCATAATGAGCTGAGCATGATAAGAGATTAAAAAGGCATAACAAGTTGAGCATGATAAGAGGTTAAAAGGGCATAATGAGCTGAGCATGATAAGAGATTAAAAAGGGCATAACGAGCTGAGCATGATAAGAGATTAAAAAGGCATAACAAGCTGAGCATGATAAGAGGTTAAAAGGGCATAACGAGCTGAGCATGATAGATTAAAAAGGGCATAACGAGCTGAGCATGATAAGAGATTAAAAAGGCATAACAAGCTGAGCATGATAAGAGATTAAAAGAGCATAACGAGCTGAGCATGATAAGAGATTAAAAAGGCATAACGAGCTGAGCATGATAAGAGGTTAAAAGGGCATAACGAGCTGAGCATGATAAGAGGTTAAAAGGGCATAACGAGCTGAGCATGATAAGAGGTTAAAAGGGCATAACAAGTACAATAAAAGGACAAAATAAGCTTAAAGAGCAAGGCAACTGCATGGTTTTTAAAAAAAGACCGTGTCTGGGCACAAACTACTATTTTGCATTGACCAAAGACATTCAAGGCATAACTAGAGTTGTTCAAAGTATCTCAGAGTGTGCAAAGTGTTTGCAGAGTGTGTGCTTTATTATGGTGCAGTTATTTCAAATACTTTGCTGTGTGCAAGGTGCAGTTATATTGCAAAGTGCAGTCAAAGTACAGCCATTTCAAAAAGTTTCTTGTGCTGTGTGTATTTATTTACAGTGCCACCATTTCAGAGTGTTTTACACTCTAAAGAGGTATTTCACAAAGTACAGCCATTGTAAAAGGTTCGTGTGGTGTGTACAGTTTGTTTGCAAAGTGCATTCATCTCGAAGTGTTTCTTACTCTGAGCTTTTTCTGCTGTGTACAGTTTATTCACAGAATACAGTTATTTCAAAGTATTTCTTTCACCGATAAGGAATGGTTTTGCAAAGTACAATTATTTTAAAGTGTTCTTGTGCTACAGAGACTTATTTGGCAAAGTGGAATGATTTCAGAGTTTGTTGTGCTAATGGGCATAATTACAAGTACAGGCATAAAGTTTTGGCATATATATATATATATATATATATATATATATATATATATATATATATAATATTTATGTGTGTATGTTCATACATAATTTCAAGCACCTTCACTGCTGTTTGTTGGTATGGCAGAGGCATTTCGCAAAACAAGTCCACCCAAGTCCACTTGTGTTTGATAATAATATAGCAGAGAATTGGAGAGTATTTGAGTAGGAATACAATATTTTCACACAGGTAGCTTTTTCTGACAACAATGCACGTACAAAGGGCATGCATTTTCCTTAACTTAGCTTTCTCAGAAGCTATTGAAAGAGGGCATTCATTTGTGTATGCACCAGAAGTATATGCAGAAGAGGGGGGGTGCCATATTGTGGTACTGGCTGAATCAAGGGAGGACCCTGAATGCTTAAAATGTAAATTCTGACAGTGATTTAATGTTAAGCAAAGCTATAGAGATTTGTCAAATCCATAAGCTCACAGAAAGGTATAGAAATATGCTTGCAAGTGATAAACATATGGTTTTAGCAGCCTCTAAAGCAAAAGTAGACAGCATGCAACATGTGGCAAGCAGAAACAGGCCTAAGCACATGGCAGCTGCAACCCCTGTGGGCTCCCCTGGGAAACCTTGCAGCTTTCTAGCAAGTTCCAAGACTAGCTCAGTAAAAAGAGCATGCTCAGTGCAGTATAAGGGTGAGTCAGCAAAGCCCAAGTTAAGACTTATTGTTGACTGTCACAACTGTGGTGATAATCATGAGTCTAAAAGAGAGACGTACTTAGCATTTGGTCAGCAATGCCACAAGCGTAAAAAATGGAACCATTTTTAAAAGTTTTGTAAATCAAGCAAGCCTCATTCAGTTATTAAGAAAGGTCCCTCAAAAAAGCAAGTTGATCATGTGGAAAGCTGCAACCCCACTTTCTATGAAGACAGTGTATCAGTGGTCGATGAAAAGGTTAATGCAGTAGATTTGTTGGCAAAAAATGAAACATTTTGTACTGTCCTAATTAATGGTAAACCCACAGAGCTCAAAGTTGACACGTCAGCAGAAACATTTGCTAAAGTTAGAGCTGATGAGCAGCTTAATTTGGTCAAATGTTCCAAACTTGTTGCTTATGGAGGTGAAGAGATTCAAGCCAAAGGCTCAGTAGTGCTTCATGCTATTCAGCTGGAAACAGTTAAAGTTTGCAATTGTATGTAGTCCGAAGACCTGTGCAGTCATTATTAGGTCTCAGAGACAGTTTGAGAATGAAACTGCTTTGTTTTACTAAAGCAGTCCTTCATGTAAGCACATGTCCTAGATTCCAGTTTCATAGATGCTATTTTCTCAGACTTAGCGCTTTCTTCTTGTTCAGTGTGCAGCAGTACTAAGCCGCATTTGCAAGAAGAGGCACTTCAGCTAAGTCAAGTTCCTGAACTACCTTGGTCAAAAGTAGCAACTGACATATTTGAGTGGTACAATCAGCATTACTTAGTGTTGGTAGACTCTTATTTGAACTGGTTTGTGATCGATTTGCTACCTAACCTAACGTCCACTGCTGTTATCACTAAGATGAAACATTCTCAGTCCATGGTAGTCCACACAAAGTTATTTCTGACAACAGTACCCAGTTTACCATTCAATTGTTTCAGAGATTTTCAATAGAGTGGGACTTTATCCATGTTACTAGTAGTCCTGAATACCAAAGTCAAATGGCCTGGCTGAACACGCAGTACAGAGTGCAAAGCAATTACTGGAGAGGTCAAAGCCTGACAATACTGATATCTTCTTGAATTTACTTAATCTCAGAAATATACCCTGTGACAACCTACTTGGCTTGCCTGCTCAGAGACCTCTGTCTAGGCAAACCAGAATAACCTTGCCTATCAGTCCTAGTTTGTTGGTGCCTAATGCTAAAAACAACAGAGCAATCAAAGCCCAACTTTTTAAGAAGCGTTCTTCTCAGAAGTCCAGCTATGATAAAACAAGCAGATTTCTTTATCCATTGAAAGAAGGAGAGACAGTGAGGATGCAAACGGCAAATGGCTTTGATCAAATTGGTCAAGTGAGAGATATATGTGCTGAGCCGAGATTCAATTTAGTGGAATCTGAGGGTACAGAATACAGGAGAAACTGTAAACATCTTCCTGTATCCAAAACAATATCGCAGCATCGCACCTGTGATACAGACCCTAGATCTCAGTGCAACCTTGACAATGTTCATACTGAAGAACATGTTTCAGTATCCATTCCCATTCCTGATGATGTCCCAGTTGTGCCCAAAGTTGAACATTCCTTGAAGACAGCCCCCATTGCTAGATCCAATTCTGGCTTTTATGTTACACAATTGGGTCATATTTCTAGACCTAGTGTAAAATACACAACAACCTGGACATGATTGTATGATATGTGTTTAATTTTGTATGACTGCATGTCAAATAATTAGTTCTGTATAATTGCATACCAAAAGATCATCTGTGTAAATTACATGTCATTGAATACTGTGATTTCGTATATGGACTATCTCTCAAAGAGAGAAGATGTAGATCAGAACATGTATATGTACCTTTAAGAAGTATTTCCAGGTGTAGGCACGTGCATATAAATAGTGAACACATGCAGGCAGTAGAGCCATTTTGACAGAACAGCCAGTGTGAACGTGTATGAGTGTGGTAGTCAGTCTGTTTATAAGTTTAAGTTAAAAGCCTAATTTCTGATGTGTTTGTATGTAATAAAGCTGCTTGAACTGAATCCACAAATGTTTGTCTGTTTTATCCTGACAAGATGAGCAACAGTCTACCATCTCAATAGCTTCTACTGGGGAACAACAACCAATGCTAGAGGTTCCCTAAGTTGACATGAATGACCTATGGTGCCTGTCTTGGATGGTTTTACCTTCAACTGATTATCAACCATACAGGTATGGATGCATTTCAAGTCACTACCATGATTGTTAATGGTTGAAATGGGCACCTCAGAGGAAGAGAGTTACAGCTGTATGTCATCAGCATAGCAACAGCTTTACAAACCTCTCCTCTGAATGCCTTCCAAGGAAAGCAAATGTAGAGTGAAGTGTAATGGACCAAGTGTAGAAATCTGTGAAACACCACTGTCCAAAGAAGGAAAAGCAGAAGACGTATCCCCTGAAAATACCTTTTGTGATTCACTGGAGAGGTAGAATGTAAACCAATCCAAGACCAAGCCACTGTTCAAGTAATGCCAATAAGATGGCATGCTCCACCATATCATATGCTGCCAAGAGATAATTTGGAATAGAACTGAAAATTGACCTCTGTCCAAGGCAGAAAGAAAATCCTTCTGTGTTGCTCAACTTACTAGAAAGGGCTTGGTATCTAGGTCCAGAGGGGTCATCATACCACTGTACTTGGCCCTCATCAATCCCATCATAGAGTATAATAGATATAGTAGTATAATAAATGACAACCTCAAACTTGATCACCACATACTTTACTTTATCAGAAAAACTCACCAAAAATAGAGCTCCTTCTATAGAACCAAACACAGATCAAGCAAGGATTATCCTAGCAGCACCGTACCTCCTTCCTTCCTTCTGTGTTATATGCTTCCCCTATTCTTACAAATATCATCACTATGTATAAGACTAAATTAGCCTCTTGTTTATACCAACATTACAAAACACACCACTGCCTTGCATTAAAACAATTGAACAGACTTGAACTCCCAGACCAGTTGACATACTCAGAAGTAATCTTTGCCCACAGCCTAGTGAACTCTTCAGACAAATGCGCAGCATCACAAAATATTCTAATGTACTATTTACCCGCTAGAGACCTTTCCTCTAGCAATAAACTCTTACTATGTATCAGGAAGACTTCAGCACTGCTTGAGACTCTACTCTTATTATATGTCAAAACTCAGGCATGAAATCCCCACACAGTTAAAACAGATAGAAAACTTAAATAGTTTCAAAACTTTGCTTAAACAGCACCTGTGCCAAAGACAGCTCTGTGCTTCTTGCTCACCTGGCTAGCTTTACTAAGATTATTTTCTCCAAGTCTTACAACTACTTTGCTTCCCAATATTTTGTACCTTATTGCTCCTCCTCATACGGCACCTAATTCCTAAACCCTTACTCTTCCTCCCCCCTCACACCCCACCACTAACTACAGTTCCTCCTCAGTCCATCTGTACCTTATCGCTCCTCCTCATACTGCAGCTATTTCCCAAACTCTTACTCTTCCTCCCCCCCTCACACCCCACCACTAACTACAGTTCCTCCTCAGTCCATCTGTACCTTATCGCTTCTCCTCATACTGCAGCTATTTCCCAAACTCTTACTCTTCCTCCCCCCTCACACCCCACCACTAACTACAGTTCCTCCTCAGCCCATCTGTACCTTATCGCTTCTCCTCATACTGCAGCTATTTCCCAAACTCTTACTCTTCCTCCCCCTCTCACACCCCACCACTAACTACAATTCCTCCTCTGCCCATTTATCTTCCAGCTTATTTTCAAAACATCTCCTTTCGTATATCTGTTATCACCAGTTTTAAGCTACATTACCATGCCTGCCTGAAAATTATTATTAACCTCAAAACACCCCAGTTTGATCTTTTCCCTGCAGCCACCATGTTATAAATATACTAACTGCTATTGTAGTTTCTCTGTTCAGTAATTAGCCAATGTATGTTAATTTATCTCTTGTTCATGTAAGAAATATTCAAAAATCATGTAAATAAGCTCATGTACACATTTTACCCTGCAATTATAAATGTGTATCATGTGTAACTTAAATGTGAAGCTTTTCTCCCCAGGCCTCCTCTAAAAATGGGTTTCACCCAGCCGGACTTTTCCCTGTCAGCAAAGACAAATAAATAACTAAATAAAGTCTCCTTCTGTATGTACATGACCAGACACATGCATCAGCTGGAATGTCCGCAAAGGTTCCTTACAAAAAGAATACAGGGAGTAAACACAAAGTCCTACGCTGATCACCTCAAAGCCCTGTCTCTTTACTCAGTATCATACAGATTTCTGAGAGGTGATTTTTGCTTGGCATATAAAGCATCCCTGGAACAATGACCATCAGAACGACTAGATTAAAAGACTTACATTTTGCTTGCAACATAAGCAGGACATATTGGAGAAAAGGCTTCCCATCCATGTGAAACACAGTTCCTCACTATCCCTGTTTAAGTGCATGGCCAATGGAAGATTAATCAAAAATTCACCCCTTGTTTTGGCTCCTATGTCTCTGATGGACAGAGGCAGTCAGTAAATCACCACCTATATAAATAAAATTCATGGGTCACTTCTGGGTTGTACGGCTAGGCTTATAAGGGCTCCAGTGGTCATTAACTTACTCTACACCTATGGACCTATGAACCATGAGGAGAGCATCTTGATACTATTTCTAGCCTTAGAAGCAAACTAGAATAGATTGTTGATATTATTATCTTTCAAGTAAAAATCTAGTTGGGCATAAACCGCATTCTCAAGGACCTTACTTACAAATTGGCAAACAACAGCTATCAACAACAAATATGCTTACAGATTTATGGACTTTATAAATGCCAATACACTTCATCAAATTGCCCCCCCCCCCCATGGACTGTAGGTGCTCGTCTTTGTGTGATCCTGTTCTTGCAAGTTTTTCCTCCAATTGCACCATCGCACTCCCCCCCACCTCACATTGACTATACCAGCCGTCCGGTGAACTTCTTTCAGAATATGTGCTTTGCATCTGCTAATAACTCCTTCGCACGGAAGTATTAATTCAAACCCATTTAATAGCGACTGATCTGATCTGTAATCACCAATGGTATACCTTCCTGGCAAACTGTGTGCTTAAGGCTGCTACCTACTGCTTCTGAATTGTACTCCCTCTTGGATATATGTTTTGAGGCATGTATACAAGTCCAACATAAGCATAATGACAAATTTAAAACTAAAGTCATAAGGTGGAACTACCACATCAACAAACTTTATATGAAAAAAAAATGCTAGCTATCTCTAAATGATGCCCATTTCATCATTATACCAGGGATTTAAAACTGCAAAGAAGACCCCTCAAATGTGTAATTCAAAAGTCAATCGTAAAGCTTTCTTCAGTTTTATTAGGAAGCTTAAAAAGTTCCTTCTCTGACTCACATGTCATTACTTACATTCCTGGGGACAAATACACCCTCCCCTCTGTCTACCCCATTCCCCTTCATATTTCCCTTCCTAAAATTACTTTGGACCACGTGCTTTTGGTAGTATACAAAATTAAAAATACCCATCCCTTGACTCTTGACAATATCCATTGATGTCTGCTGAGAAGGATTAAGTCTCACCTAATAAAAAGTCTCCATCAACTTTTCAGCCTAAGTCTCTTCACTGGTTACCTCCCTGAACTGTAGAAAGCAGTGGCTGTGGTGCCGATGTACAAAGGTGATCCTTGGTAGTGGTGTAGCTTGTCCCCCCATCCAAAACACTGGCTTTTCATTTTACGTGCTCCAAGGTTAACCCTTGGGGCATGTGCAGTTGATGTTTATGTATCAACATTTCGGACATCGATATTTCATGTTTAATATAGAATACATACGCAAACACACATAGACACACACACACACACACACACACACACACACACACACACACACACACACACACACACACACATATATATATATATATATATATACACACACACACACACACACACACACACACACACACACACACACACACACACACACACACACACACACACACACACACACACACACACACACACACACACACACACACACACATATATATATATATATGGATCTACATCTAATTGCCGAATTTACATATAGCCGAAACTTAATATGCCAAGACCAGTTTACCAAAAGCTCTATCAGCTGAAAATACACTTTGCCGAACTTCATATTGCCGAATTACAGATTCCCTTAAACATTAACTGGCAAACATGACAATGCAAGCCCTAAATCCCTGTAACTTAAGCTCAGTGATACAATATCCACAAACGTGTACCAAAACGAACAAAAATATAAGAAAGTAGTGCATCTCAACGAACTACACACTTGTAATCATATGGTTGTAATGCAGTATTCGCATCTTCAATAAAGTAGCAATCACAGACACATATTCAACATTTGAATACTGATGCGTGTTTTCAAATACACATTTAAATTGTTCTTGCTGTTGTATAATTTTACGTTTCTTTGGTGATGGAGGAAAGCAACGTACATATGAAGGTACTCACCCAGAACCTTGGGTTGTGTCTACAGTATGAAGGATGTTACAGTTTCCCCACTGTAGTGCGATCTCGAAGTTAGTATATTTAAGTAGGGGGATGTGGGGAGTGCAGGGGGGCTTGCCCCCTGCATAACAGTGTTTAGAGTATTTCATTTTAATTAAATGTGTCTGAGAACAAGCAAAATATTCAAATGTGAAGTATATTAGTGCGATCACTACTTTATTACAAATGTAAATACTTACCTGATAAATTAAGTACTACGTTGGTTTAACTGTAATATTTTCAGATTTTCCATTTACTTATTTACTTTTTGGACTGTTTTGTGGAATTGTATTACTGTGGCTGTGTTGAACGGGTTAAAGGTGTATAGTGTCACGTTCACTGGTTAAGTTTTTAGGTGAAGTGTAACTCAACAAAATGAAGTTCGGCAATGTTCGTTTTCAGCTGAGTTTTCTTTCAGGCAAATGGTCTCGGTAAAGTGGAATTCAGCACTGTGTAAATATGGCAATTAGATATAGATCCATATATATATATATATATATATATATATATATATATATATATATATATATATATATAGTGCTTACGCATTATAGCAACCAGATTTTTGCCGTTGCGAAATTCATAATGTTACTGACAAAACAGGTTTATTAAGTTGGAAACTGGAGTGTAAACAAGTAAGTAATAGTGTGGCACACACGGGATGAGGCAGGGAGAGGAATAACTGCCAATTTTTTTGAGTCCTGCCTGCCATGTCTCACTTTGCCGGTGAACTCCACACTGCTGCAGTGCATGACAGATCCTGCCTTCCTTATTACATTCCTTATTAATTCCTTATTAGGGGGGAGATCAGCATAATGATTAAGGTGTTTACCTTATAAATACAAGGTGCAGGGTTTGATTCTCATAAGGGTTAATTGGCTAGGTTTAAAATGGCCCACAAAGGCAGTTAGACTAGTACTAATCTATGAACCTATGAACAAGCACAGGCAAGGTAAATTAATCTGTAAGTATGCCATCTGAATGTTCATGGACAGTAGTCAAGTTTAATTTCATTCATCAGAATGATTTTAGCCGGCAGTCAGACAGGCATTTGTCCCTAATCTGAAATAAACTATACCAAGACTGGACACTCCTGAAAGTCCTAGTATATTAATATAAGTCACAAAAACAAATAACGCTTACAATCTCAGAGTACACAAGCACTTAATTCATTTCATTACTTGTCCAGAAAGCTTTACCCCTTTGAACTCACCCACATCAGATGATGGATACCGGCAAAGTGAGACATGGCAGGCAGGACTCGAAAAAATTGAAATCACATTTTTATTATCAGCAACAAGTGTTTGTAAAGGTGTCACTAGTTCTGTTTAAATTAAACAGGTGTGGAAATATGGCCAGAAAGGTTCAGTAAATGTTTTTCACTGCATAAGAATATAATTCATGCAGTTAAACCAGCATTACTTCGTGTTGTCTTTCTTTTTTTCTTAAAACAAAAGGTGCAGAACAACTTTTAACAGTATGCGAGAATTGAAGCGTGCATGTGTAATGCATGCCAAACAGTAAGAAGATCTGTATAAATGTTTTTCCTTCATGAATGTAATCTAAGGTTATTCTTTATTAGTAATGACATAAAATAACACCGTACTTTGTTTGTTGCAGTCGTTTTCATTCCAATATGCAAATTTTGCAACTGTGAAAATCTGGTTGCGATAATACATAAATACTATATATATATATATATATATATATATATATATATATATATATATATATATGGGTCTACCTGAAAACACTGACATGCAAAAACACTGACAACAAAATCACCGACAGCACAAAACCGAACGTTCAATAACACGAAACTTCACACTCCCGACAAACCACAATCCCGACAGTCAACAAACAAAACAAATCCTCTGCCCAAAAAGCATACACACAACACAAGCACACCAAAAACCTTACAAACCTACACTAAACCTTACAAACACAACTATCTATGTACTAACCTTAACCCAAACCCTAACCCTAAGGTCCATCACTATCGCACACTCACCTAACCCGCGCCCTAACCCTAACTCACTTAACCCGCCCCTAACCCTAACGTCTGTCACTATCGCACACTCCCCTGACCCACGCCCTAACCCTAACTCACTTAATCTGCCCCTAACCCTAAAGTCTGTCACTATCGCACACTTACCTTACAAACATCCTAACCCTGCCGTCCGTCACTACCGCATACTTACACACTAGCGCTCGTTTGACATGTCGGTGTTGTCAGCGTCAGGATTTTCAACTGTCAGTCATCTCTGCTGTCGATCTTCCGGTGTCGGTGTTCTCATCGTTGGTGTTTCCAGCTTTCGGTGTTATCAGGTAGACCCATATATATATATATATATATATATATATATATATATATATATATATATATATATACATGCATGCATACACACAAATGCACACACACACATACAAGCACACTCTCTCTCTTTCTGTGTCATTTCTTGCCGTTAACACCTTCATCTCAATTGTTTAAGAACTGTCTGTTCAGTTACTCATCCTGACTTATCATGTTGTTTTATTTACTTACTATAAAGGATTAATTCTTCTGTACCAGTGCATTGATTTATATATTATTTTTATTAGGTTCATAGGTTCATAGGACAATACTAGGCTATTGGCACGGAGGCCCTTATAAGTCTAGCCAAGAATTTCTCCCATATTCCCACAAAGTCAGCACCTCAGGGACACAGGTGGGATCCCAGGGGTGTATTTTCTGTTTCCCATCCAGTCATCCAGGTTCCTCTTAAAGAGGCCAGTGAGGTACTCTGCTTGACATGGAGAGAGAGTCTATTCCACGGATGGAGGAGTCTTTGGGACACAAATCTATCTCGCCAACAAGTTCTATTATTGTCAAAGACCAGGTTGAGGCCTTGCATGTGGGTTGTGTGAGTGGAGTTTGACTTACGGAGATGCAGCAACTCTATCAAGGCTGGTTTTGAGATGGCCTTGTATGCTAGACATAGGTCACCTCTGAGCAGTCTGTTCGAAACTGGGTAGCGGGCAGGGCTTTTATTCTATCTGTAAAAGACAGGTGTTTAAGACCCTGGATTTTCCTGGTCAGGAACCTCTGTGGTCTCTCCAGCTGCTGCATGTGTTTGGAAAGGTACATGCCAAAGGGGACATTGTACTTAATAATGGGTCTGATAAGGGAGGAGTACAGGGATGTTATGACCTCCTTGTTCCTGGATGAAGTACCCTTACTTATGAGCTAGGCTATGTAGAAAGCGTTCCATACAACAGAGGCAACGTGGTAGTGAACAGTCGGGTTGCTATCAACCTGGGTTCCCAAGTCACTCATGAGTGATTGTGTGCTTAGTACATTGTTATTAATGTGATAATTAGTGGGGATGCCATTTTCCCCAAAGGGGATAATGACATATTTGTTGGCATTCAGTTTGAGGCCATGCTTCTGGTGCCAGTCATTAGTTTGGTTAAGGCTTCTTGGAGGGTGTTCACATCACTAGGGGAATTTAAGACAGTGCCCAGCTTTGCAAACTTGGCCTGCCACAGATCGCTGGTTTTAGCTTGCACCTCAGAAAAGTATATCCCAAACAGTAGAGGCTCAAAGACTGATCCTTGGCATACACCACTTGTTTCAGGTCTACTACTAGAGGTGGCTTCCCCTATTTTGACTGAGTGGGTTCTATCAGTGAGCTGGTTAGCTGCCCATCTGGTAATATAGAGGTTGATGCCTAGCTGGGAGAGTTTATCTATTATACCCAAGTGGGGAATAGTGTTGAAGGCTTTGGATAGGTCAAGGTAGGTGGTGTGCACCGTCTTCCTCTTGTCCATGGCTTTGATGACTGTTTCAATGAAGGTGACCAAGTTTAACAGACATGATCTCCCTTTGACAAAACCAAGCTGTGTGGGGTCAAGCATTTGGCATTTGCCAATGCCCTTCTTTATAAGGTCCATGATATTGCATTTCATGTCTTTGCAGATCAGGCTAGTTAGGCTGATGGGCCTATAATTGTCTGGGTTGGTGAACGCTCCACCTTTGTGTAGAGAGATGACAATGGCTGTCCTCCATTCAGATGGGACAAAGCTGGTGCTCAGGCTTTGGTTAAATAGGGTGTCTAATGGTGCTGAGAGCTCCTGCTTGAGCTCATGGTTGAATAGGGTGTCTAATGGTGCTGAGAGCTCCTGCTTGAGCTCATGTAGTGCACTGCCAGGGATGTTGTTGGGTCCCATGGAGGCTGTATTTTTGCCTTTAAGTGGGCATTAAAGACCTGCTTCCTGATGATGAGGGGAGGGGGGCAGGTGCTGGGAATATCCAGGTTTACTGATGGGGGGACAGGGGGGTGAAGTTTTCACTGAACCTGTCTACCAGCAGGTTGGCTATATCTATGGCATTTGTATATGTGGTGTTCTTGACCACCAGAACAGAGCAGATTTGGGTGTTACCTTTGAGATTGCAGGAGGCGTTGTGATTGCCCTTAGTGGATGTGGCCAATTTGGACTCAAAGTTAGCCTTAGAGGATTTCACCAGTGACCTCATTTGCTTGTTCAGACAAAGGAGAGATTGCTTCCAACTTGGCACCTGCTTCTTCTTGGTCCTGGACAGCAATGTTTTCCCTTTTATTATAGAGTTTGTTTATTGCTGCTGTCCATCAGACAGGTTTACTCTTCCTTGAGGAAGGTGATTTGGTCATGTCAGGTATTGCTGAGTCCATGCAGCTATATAGGTTCATAGATTGGTACTAGGCTATCGGCCCTAGGGCCTATACAAGTTTAGCCATAACAATTCCCTGGCTATTTCTTCCCACACTATTTACTTCCCTGGACCCCTGTCTAGCAGGGAAATTAGTGCTAGGCTAACTGCCCTTGTGGGCCATTTTAAGCCTAGCCAGTTGCCCCATGTGAGAATCAAACCCTGCACCTTGTGTCTATAAGGTGAACACTTTAACCACTATACCACCAGACTCCATATAGGTGATCATATAGTTTTTTGGTGTAGGCTTGGACATTAGTGCTTGATTCAACTGAAGGGATGGTGGCTGTAAAGCTGCTTATACCTGCTATCAGGCGGTTGTAGTCAGCTTTGGAAAAGTTTTCTATTCAACACTGGCAAGAGGGGGGCGGTCAGGGGAAGTGGTGACTTCAGAAGTCATTGCTTTATGGTCAGATCTTACCAAGGAGGATGACACTGTAGGAGTGCTACAGTGGTTACTCATGTTGATTAGGACCAGGTCCAGGATATCTTCACCTCTCGTGGGGACGTCGACCAGCTGATTTAATGCATTGGTATTGACGAAGTTTAGGAATCTCTGGGCATTCATGTTTGGGACAGAATAAGTCTTTCACTCTATGGTTGGTGTCACTCAACTACTTTGGACACAATAGAAGAGTTTTTGTGGGTTCTGTTCAAACAACTTTATTTTATACAAACACATCACAATAGAAGTTTACTGACTTTAACTGAAGTAACTTATATACAGGCTAACTGCTGTAATCATACATGCTTACTCTCTGGCTGCACTTTCAAAATGGCACTAGGAATGGCACGTGCTCAACATTTATACGTGCACGCTAAGTCTTTCATGTGCTTCTTAAAAACACAGCACGTAGCACGTGCTCTGATCTACATCATCATGCCTCTTGAAAAACAAACATGCACTGTTATGAAACTTTTTTGGCATGCAGATATCACAGACAATTTTTAGTCATGCATTTATGCAAAATATAATACATATACACACAGTTAAGTCGATGTTGCCACATATTTCACACTGGGCTTAGATACGCCTCCATAAAGTGTGACATAAAATTGTGAATTGGGCTTAACTATTGGAACTGTCTCTGAAAAATGTTCAATCTCTGATTTACTTGGAACATCTTCAGGAATGGAATCAGGTAGGAACGCCCTCTGGGATGGAAACAACATTTGGTTCACTCTGAGATTTAGAGACTAAGTCACTATAACAATGTTGTTATGAGGAGTCCGTTACAGGTAACAGATGTTTATGGTTTCACCTGTACTGCGTACCTTCCGAGTCTATAAGTTAGGATCTCAGTTCAGGACATTTGCCAATAACTTGTCCTATATGGTTGAATCCTTTTTCTGTTTGAAGTCTGACCGTTTCTCATTCCCTAAATGGAGAAAGAAGTTTGTTCGACTTGTATGATAACTTCTGGATAGAATGCTTCTTAAATAATTAAGCCTTTATGGTCTTACTATTCTTGGCTTTAGACTTTAGTAGATTGGTAGTAATAGGGAGCATTGTTCTTGTTTGCCTGGAAAGAAGTCATTGAGCAAGAGATCTGAGAACATCATGCGGTACGTTCCTAAGGTTAAGAAGATTTAAGAAAACATCTAAATTGTCATGTCTTGACCTTTCATGTAGTTGTTTCTTACTCTGCACAGCTCACTCAGCTAGGCCATTCAAGTGAGGATACTCAGGACAGCTGGTTATGTGTTGAAAGTCTCATTCTCTTGCAAATTTCTGAAACAACTGGCTAGTAAATTGAGTACCATTGTCAGAAATAACTTTGTGTGGACTACCATGGACTGAGAAATGACATTTCAGATTAGTAATAACAGTAGTAGATGTTGGATTAGGTAGTAGATCAATCTCAAACCAATTTGAATAAGAGTCTACCAATACCAAGTAGTATTGATTATTCCACGCGAAGATATCAGCAGCTGCTGTCGACCAAGGTAGTTCAGGAACTGGATGTATCTTACGCGGTTCTCTTTGAAAGTGCGATCTAGTACTATTGCATACTGAACAAGAAGAAAGTACTTCATCAATGTTTTTTAGTAATGAAGGCCAAAATACTAATTTTCTCACTTGCCTCTTTGTGGAAGCGGAACCTTGGTGACCACGATGCAAAATCTGGATGTACTCATGTTGTAAGGAAGCAGGAACGACAATCTTAGGACCTTTGAAAATAATGCCATCTTCCCTCAACATCTCATCTCTGTAGGGAAAATAGGTTTGCACTTCTGGTGGTACACTAGATTGCTTTGACGGCCATCCATCATTAAGGTAGTGACTGAGCTTTTGCAAAACTGGATCAGCCTTAGTGTGATCTCTCAACTCATCAAGCCTAGAGGTAGAAAAATTACTCACTGCCATCACATCAAAGTCAAAAGTCTCTCTGTCAAGCTTTCCATTGTATTCCTGGGTGATCTGGATAAGGTATCATAGGATCACAGGATCATGAGATCATCGTAAGTTACTGGGCTATTGGCCCTGAGGCCCTTACAAGCCTAGCCAAGAATTTAGCCCATGTTCCAACAAGTCAGCACCCTATGCCACTGTCCAGCAGGGACATAGGTGGAATCCCAGGGATGTATTTTCTATTCTAAATCCAGTTATCCAGGTTGCGCCTAAAAAGGTTTAATGAGGTACTCTACTTTATGTGTAGAGGAAGTCTATTCTACAAAAGGGGAGTCTCTGGGACACAAATCTGTCCTGCCAACAGATTGGCACAGACCAGGTTGAGGTCTCACGTGTGGGTTACTCGAGTGAAGCTTGACTTGCTGATATGCAGCAGTCCCATCAGGGAGAGGTCTGAGATTGCTTTGTATGCCACATAGAGGTCACCTCTAAAGAGTCTATAGGAGACTGAGTAGAGGGACAGGGATTTTAGCCTATCTGTGTAGGGTACATGTTTGAGGCCCTGAATTATCTAGGCGAGGAATCTCTGTGGTCTCTCCAGCTGCTGCATGGGCTTTGTGAGGTACATGCCAAAAGGGACATTGTATTCAATAATTGGTCTTATAAGGGAAGAATACAGGGATCTTATGATCACCTTGTCCCTGGATGAGATACCCTTACTATTTAGGTGGGCCATGTAGAGAGGTTTCCGTACAATGGAGGCAATATGGTGGTCAAAAGTCAGTTTGCTATCAGCCTGGGTTCCCAAGTCCCTCACGATTGATTGTGTGCTTAGTGCCTTATTATCAAAGTAATCATTTGTGGGGACATTATTTTCCCCAAAAGGGATGATGATGCATTTTTGGCATTCAGTTTGAGGCCATGTTTCTGGCACCAGTCATTTATTTATTTTATTTTATTTTATTTTATTTTGCATTTGTTGACCGGGATGGTCCGACTGGATACATGTCCATTTTCAGCGGAGGCCCGGGGAGAAAAGCTCCACATTGAAAAAAATACAAATAAGTTTACAAATTACATAGATGAAAAAAATATGCTAGTTAACATATTATATACATTCATGTAAAAACTGATGAAAGCAGTATTACAGTTAAAGTACAATTCTGAAAAAAAAACTAGCGCAATTCAAGGGACTTTAAAGTACTATGTAGAGTTTCCAGTTCATTACTTTTCTAGAGTTCTGGGGGATGATAAAGAAACTGCTTGCTTTATTACAGCAAGGTAGGAGTAATAGTCGGTTAGAGTAAGAAATTGAGAAGATATCCAATGTGTTCAAGTAGTGTAGGATGTGTTATGGTTGACAGGAACCTAGCCTGGATTTACGCAGGGGCATATCCAATGTGCCTTAAGGAATTGGGTAAGATTTTTCTTAAATTGAGAAAGTGAATTGGAGAGTCTTAGGTTGTTAGGTAGGGAGTTCCAAACCTTGCCTATAGAATTGGCATAGAGAGCATCCCCTCCCATGTTGTTGGATTTGATGGTTTGGACCAGTAATCTGTTAGAGGAGCAAAGACTACTTAGGTTGAAATAGGGAGTCAGTAGATTTTTTAGTGAGGGGGTTTTGTCAGGTTCCTTAATGATTTTATATGCTTCAGAGAGTTGGTTAAGTTTGAGAATATTTGGTAGTTCTAACCAGTCAAGTTTCTTTAGGTTAAGGCAGTGATGTGTTCTATAAGGGGCACCTATAATGAATCTAGCAATGTGATTGTAAGTCACGGAGAGTTTATTAATGTCCCCTATGTTGAGGAAAGAGAAAACAGGGGAAGCATACAGTAGTGTGGAGAGAAGATGGGTACGTGCTATAGTTAGTTTGGCAATGGGGGTGAGGAAGTTCTTAATTCTATACAGTGATCCGAGTTTCTTATTTACAGTCTTTATGGTTTGACTGATGTGCAAGTTAAATTTAAGTTTATTGTCAATAGTGACCCCTAGTAGTTTAGTGTTAGTGTCAGGTTTAATTATGGTGCCATTATTAGATTGAACGAAGAAGGTGCTATTATTAACTGGTGGGCAGTCTTGCACTGGATGAGGAGCTGAGGTGGGAAAGAATAGTAATAGCTTAGTTTTTTTAGGATTTAGGATGAGATTCCTCTCTAATAGCCATTTTTCAATTGTACCAAAGCATTGTTGGGTCATTACTTGTAAGTCAGGGAGAGCGACATTTGAACAGATAAGGGTGGAGTCGTCTGCATATTGGATGCATGTGGCTTGAGGGATAACTGAGTGAAGTTCATTTATGAACACGGAGAAGAGAAGGGGACCTAGGATGGAGCCTTGTGGAACTCCTATGGTATTAGGTAAGGGTTGAGAGAGCTTATTTTGCCATTGGACTGCCTGTTGCCTTCCAGAGAGATAGGCATGGAACCAGTTGAGAGCTGAATTATCAAAGTGGAAGGTTTTTAGCATCTGTAGTAGTTGGTGATTGACCATATCAAAGGCTTTTGACAAGTCAAGAAATAGGGCGGAAGATATTTTTTTGTTGTTGCGATTTTTATTAATTGAGTCAGTAAAGGATAGGAGGGCAGTGGTCGTACTATGGTAGGGTCTGAAACCGTGTTGAGATTTGGTCAAAAGATTGTTTAGAGAGAGGTGATTAAGAAATTGTTTATGAACACATCTTTCCATGATCTTAGCTACTGGAGATAGAATTGCTATAGGTCTGTAGTTAGATGGTTCGGTAGAAGAACCACCTTTATGGAGTGGTATTACGTAGGATATTTTCCAGATATTGGGGATAGTGGCCTCAGTAATGGTTCTGTTTATCAGGATGGAGATGGGGTAGGCTATAGCATCAGCTGCTATTTGCAGGTATTCGGCTGGGAGCCGATCTGCCGAGAGGGTGGTTGGCTTAAGGTTTTTCAGTAAGGTTTTGATGTAGGAGGTGGGTATAGGCTGTAATTTAAAGGATGGGAATGTGGCTTCAATAACATTAGTTTGGGGTGGGGAAGGGGGAGGAAGTTGATTGGCTAGTGATTGAATAGTCTCAGTAAAGAAGGAGTTGAAGGTGTTAGCTACGACTTCAGGCTTTTTGTCAATAAGAGTCTCAGGGGTAGGAGTGGCTGATTTCCCAGGATGGAGGAGATTATTTAAGCCTGCCCAGAACTTCTTAGGGCTGTTCTAGTGTTTGTCTTGAAGGTGACAGAAATAGTTCTTTTTGTCAATTGTGCTGGCTTTTTTAGTTTCATTTCTAAGTTGCTGGAATTTAATACAGTCTAGGGGTGCCTTGGTGGATCGCCATTTATCCCAAGCTTTATCTCTAATTTTAATTTTGGTTTTCGTTTCTTTGGTTAGCCAGGGAGCTATCTTCACCTTAGTCCTGGTACGTCGGTTAGGAGCATGATTGTCAAGAATCTTTAGGAATGTGTCATTAAAAAATGACACACTCTCCTCTAGGGGTAAAGTTTTTAGCTTAGACCAGTTGCAGGACTTGAGTTCTGCTACAAATGAGTGGTGAATAGTATTGAAGGCCTTGTGTTTGTGTGAGACACTCTTGGAGGATGTCCACATCACTAGGGGAATTGATGACAGCACTCAGCTTGCAGTCATCTGCAAACTTGGTCAGCCATAGCTCACTAGATTTGGTCTGCACCTCTAAGAAGTATATCCCAAACAGCAGAGGCCCCAAGACCAATCCCTGGGGTACACCGCTTGTTATGGGTATACTACTTGAGGTGGCTTCCCCTGTTTTGACTAGGTGGGTTCTATAAGTAAGCCAGTTTGCTACCCATCTGGTAACATATGAATTGATGCTAGGTTGAGAGAGTTTATCTACTATACCTGAGTGGTGAATAGTATTGAAGGCCTTGGCCAGGTCAGGGTAGGCAGTGTGCACTGTCTTCCCCTCATCTATGGCCTTGGTGACTGTCTTAAAAAGGTCAACCAAATTTAACAGGCATGACTTCCCCTTGACAAAACCAAACTGTGTGGGATCAAGTATCTGGAGGTTGCCACTGTCCTTGTTAATGAGGTCCATGATAATCCGCTCCTTAGCCATGCAGATCAGGCTAATTAGGCTGATGGGTCTATAATTTCCTGTATTAGTGGATGCTTCACTTTTCTGCAAAGGGATGACAGTAGCTGTCCTCCATTCAGCTGTGATGAAGCTGGCACTCCGGCTTTGATTGAATGGGGTGCCTACTGGTGCTACAAGTTCCTACCTGAGTTCATGTAGGATGCAGCCTGTGATGTTATCGTGTCCCATGGAGGCTGTATTTTTTGCCTTTGAGAGGGCAGTGCTGACTTGCTCCCTAGAGATAAGGGGAGGAGGGCAGGTACTGGGGATGTCTTGTTTTACTGACTGGGGGGCAGAGGAGTGAAGTTTTCACTGAACCTGTTTTCCAGCAGGTTAGCTATATCTACAGGGTTTGCATATGTGGTAACCTTGACCACCATTTCTGAGCAGATCTGGGTACTTCCCTTGAGATTGCAGACATATGTGAAGAAAGCCTTATGATTGTCTTTAGTAGATGTGGCCAGTTTGGACTCGAAGTTTGCTTTGGAGGATTTCACTAGTGCTCTTATTTGCTTGTTCAGGCTAAGGAGAGATTGCTTCCAATTAAATACCCACTCCTTCTTGGTCCTGGACAGCAATTTTTTCCTTTTATTATAGAGTTTATTTATTGTAGATGTCCAGCAGACAGATTTACTCTTGCTTTAGGAGGAGGATTTCATCCTGTCTGGTATTCCTGAGTCCATGCAGCTATATAAATACTCATATAGTACTTTGATGTAAGTTTGGACATATGTGGCAGTTTCTGTAGAGGGGGAGGAAGCTGTGAAGCTGTTTATACCTTCCCTCAGGAGGTTGTAGTCAGCTTTGGAGAAGTTTTTTTTTTTTACCCTAGTTGGGGGGGGGGGCTTGGGGGAGATGGTGACTTTGAAAGTGACTGCTTTGTGGTCGGATCTTACAAGGGATGATGACACTGTATGGATGCTGCAGTGGCTACTCATGTTGGTTAATACCAAGTCCAAGATATTTTCACCTCTTGTGGGGGTGTCAACCAACTGATGCAAGGCATTTGCATTGATGAAATCAAGGAATCGCTGGGCATTTGTGTTTTCACACCAGTATTTCGTCCAGTGTATGGTTGGATAGTTAACATCACTCAGGATCAGGGTAAAGGGTTGAATCTTGATAGATTCAAAGAGGTCCAGATAGGTGTAGTGGGCATCTTGAGTCAGAGTTGGAGGCCTGTAGCTAGCTATGATTTGAATAGGGGTTCTGTCAATTGTTAACTACACCTGTGCATCAAACTGTTTGACCACCCTAGAGGTGTGTATGTCTTTTATATATATTGCAACTCCACCTCCTTTTGTTTTGCTGCCCATGGCTTGGGGTCTGAATGAATGATAGGATGAGTAACCTGGTATAGCTGGGGTGCTCTCCACAGCTTTGAACCAGGTTTCTGTGACTGCACAAATGTCAGCTTCTTCCAGGGTTAAGAATGCTTGCAATGAGTGCAGTTTCATGTTTAGACTCCAAGCGTTTAGCACCATAACCTTTAATTTATGTTTTGATGAAATTTTCATGTTGGTAGTTTTGAAGTCATGGAATTGCCTACAAAAGGCAGTATGGGGGAGGCAAGCGCCTTTGCCAGGAGCTTGAATCCCAAGTGACAGATGCAGGCCATCTCTGGAAAAGCACTGTGGCTTGTCAGTCATGTCATCCCAGGCTGTCAGGCACTGGGTCGCCTTTGAATGACACCAGAAACTAAGCCAGTTGTTATCAGGCACTGGGTCGCCTTTGAATGACACCTGAAACTAAGCCAGTTGTTAAAGTCAATCACTTTCTGTTTGTATTGAGGCATCGTTACCAGATAGAGTAATTTGCTTTTCGTACAGACCGTTTTGAAGTAGTACTTTTGCAATTCGAGCATCGTTCTTTGTAATCTCGCTGGAGCGGAATGCACAGGCTTCTTTAGAATAGTAACTAGAAGTTGTTGGTCAGTTTCAATCTTGATATCTCGACCATAAATATAATCATGAAACTTGGAACATGCAAATACTATTGCCAAAAGTTCTTTCTCAATTTGAGCATACTGCATCTCAGTTTGAGTTAGTGTTCTACATGCATAGGCTACTGGTCTGTCCTCTTGAAGTATAACTGCACCTAGACCAAATTTTGAAGCATCACAGGAAAGTAACTGGTTTGTTCACATCATAGTATCTTAAGGTAGGTGGGGTGGCAATTTTCTGCTTGAGCACTTTAAACGCCTTCTGGTGCTCTTCTAACCATGATTATGGGACATTTTTGCGCATTAGCTCTCTTAAAGGTGCTGTCAGCTCAATGAAGTATGGTATAAACTTGCCTAAATAGATGACCATGCCTAAAAAATATTGTAGAGCTTGAGTATTGCCTGGTGCTGACATCTCAAGAGTGGCTGCTTGCTTGGTTGGGTCTGATCCTAAGTCAGTACCGGCAAACAAATGACCTACATATGTAGGTTATCCTTTTAATGGTTTTATTTACCATAAGCTTAGTACGAACCTATAAACTTATGAAGTATAAAGACTGATATTATGGAAAGTGTTTACTATGCTCATGTTCAGCAATGCGTCTCCTGTTTTAAGTGTCAACGCATTCATTACTGTCAGTGTTTTTATACATACGTAGTAATTGTCCTTGTTAGCAAAAGCTTGACTAATTTAAAATAGATTGGTCCAAGTGTTGCTAAGGATAAATAAGTCAAGATTGAAGATCTCCCCTGATATCTCCAAAAATAATGGTTATCCAGAGCATGCCTAGTCTAAGGCATATCAATGGGATGTATCACCTGCACTCAGTATGGCACATCGATGGGATGTACCACCTGCACTCAGTATGGCACATCAATGGGATGTACCACCTGCACAAAGTATGGCACATCAGTGGGATGTACCACCTGCACTCAGTACGGCAGATCAATGGGATGTACCACCTTCACTCAGTATGGCACATCACTGGGATGTACCACCTGCACTCACTATGGCACATCAATGGGATGTACCACCTGCACTTAGTATGGCACATCAGTGGGATGTACCACCTGCACTCAGCATGGCACATCAATGGGATATACCACTTGCACTCAGTATTTGCCTCTGCTTTCTGTGCTTGCAGTGTTCAAACCAAACCATGGCTCATGTGAAACAAGGTGGAATAGTTATATATAGCCCCATGCAAAATGTCTATGAAGTGGTGTGTACCCAGTTATATATTTTAATCAACTTAGCTAGAATTGTGACACTGGAAAATCTGAAGCTCTCCAAACAAAAAAAACCTCAAACCACACCGTGATCAGACTAAGGACCCTACACTGCAAGAAACCTTAGTCAAGGGGTTCAACCTGGCTTTGGTCAATTATGATTCAAACAGAGCGGTCTAACCACATGAATCATACTGCCAAGCCTCCAAGTTGGATGACTGAGTCCAGAGTGCAATGAAATCTATACAGGTTTAATATTCTCAATGTTTCTAAAGGAATTCCCTCAAAAAACAGCTGTTCTTATTGTCTTTGGATTGAATCCTTCAGGAAGACAGCTTTTCTCAGTGCTTTCCTCAACTAATTGTAAAGAAAGGCAAGCATTTTCAGAGTTTCTACACATCAGTCTGCATGAAAGCAGCCATTATCTACTTTCCTGCAAGAAATCTCCCAGAAGACCAGCTGCTGCCAGAGTTCCTGCATGGAATTTTGTGGGACATAGCTTCATAATTTCACAGAATTGTCGGTAAGTACTAGGCTAGATGCCATTGTGGGACATTTATAGACAGGTACTAGGCTAGCAGCCCTTGTGGGACATTTATAGGTAAGTACTAGGCAAGCAGCGCTTGTGGGACACTTTAAGCTAAGCCAGTTTCCCATTTTATGATTGAATTACCCTACCCAATTTGGATAGAAACTGTAGTTATCCATCCCATCATTGATAATTACATATCACTCCTAATGAGAATAACTAGGCTCATATTATCCATCCCATCATTGATAATTATATATCACTCCTAATAAGAATAACTAGGCTCATATCATCCATCCCATCATTGATAATTATATATCGCTCCTAATGAGAATAACTAGGCTCATATCATCCATCCCATCATTGATAATTATATGTCACTCCTAATGAGAAAAACTAGGCTCATATCATACATCCCATCACTGATAATTATATAGCAATCACGCCTAATGAGAATAACTAGGCTCATATCATCTATCCCATCACTGATAATTATATATCAGTCACTCCTAATGAGAATAAATAGGCTGATATCATCCATCCCATCACTGATAATTATATATCAATCACTCCTAAAGAGAATAACTAGGCTCATATAATCCATCCCATCATTGATAATTACATTTCACTCCTAATGAGAATAACTAGGCTGATATCATCAATTCCATCATTAATAATTATATATCAATCATTCCTAATGAAAATAACTGGGCTCATATCATCAATCCCATCACTGATAATTATATATCTCTCCAAATGAAAATAACTAGGCTGATATCATCCATCCCATCATTGATAACTATATATCACTCCTAATGAGAATAATTGGGCTCATATCATCCATCCCATCATTAATAATTATATATCAATCACTCCTAATGGGAATAACTAGGCTCATATCACCCATCCCATCCTTGATAATTATATATTAATCATTCCTAATGAGAATAACTAGGCTCATCTCATCCATCCTATCAATGATAATTATATGTCACTCTTAATGAGAATAACCAGGCTCATATGATCTATCCCGTAACTGATAATTATATATCTCTCCTAATAAGAATAACTAGGCTCATATCATCCATCCCATCAATGATAATTAAATATCACTCCTAATGAGAATAACTAGGCTCATATAATCCATCTCATCACTGATAATTATATATTGGGCTTAATGATAATAACTAGGCTCATATCATCCATCCCATTACTGATAACTATATATTGCTCCCAATGAGAATAACTAGACTGATATCATCCATCCCATCATTGATAAATATATGCCTCTCCTAATGAGAATAACTAAGCTCATATCATCCACCCACCATTAATAATGATATATCACTCCTAAAGAGAATAACTAGGCTCATATCAGCTATCCCATCGCTGATAATTATATATCAATCATTCCTAATGAGAACAACTGGGCTCATGTCATCCATCCCACCATTGATAATTATATGTCAATCACCCCTAATGAGAAAAACTAGGCTCATATCATCCATCCCATTATTTATAATTATATATCATTCACTCCTAATGACAATAACTAGGCTCATATCATCCATCCCATCAGTGATAATTATGTATCAATCACTCCTAATGAGAATAACTAGGCTCATATCATCCATCCCATCATTGAAAATTATATATCAATCACTCCTAATGAGAATAAATAGGTTCATATCATTCATCCCATCCCTGATAATTATATATCACTCCTAATGAGAATAACTAGGATCATATCATCCATCCCATCATTGATAATTATATGTCACTCCTAATGAGAATGACTAGGCTCATATCATCTATCCTATCACTGATAATTATATATCAATCACTCCTAATGAGAATAACTAGGCTCATATCATCCCTCCCATCACTGGTAACTATATATCACTCCTAATGAGAAAAACTAGGCTCATATCATCAATCCCATCATTCATAATTATATGTCACTCCTAAAGAGAATAACTAGGCTCATATCATCCATCCCATCATTGATAATTATATGTCAATCACTCCTAATGAGAAAAACTAGGCTCACATCATCCATCCCATCATTGATAATTATATATCATTCACTACTAATGAGAATAACTAGGCTCATAACATCCATCCCATCACTTATAATTATATATCACTCCTAATGAGAATAACTAGGCTCATACAATCCATCCCATCATTGATAATTATATGTCACTCCTAATGAGAATAACTAGGCTCATATCATCCATCACATCACTGATAATTATATATCACTCCTAACGAGAATAACTAGGCTCATATCATTCATCCCATCACTGATAATTATATGTCACTCCTAATGAGAATAACTATGTTCATATCATCCATCCAATCACTGATAATTATATATCAATCACTCCTAATGAAAATAACGAGGCTTATATCATTCATCCCATCATTGAAAATTATATATCAATCACTCCTATTTAGAATGAATAGGCTCATATCATCCATCCCATTACTGATAATTATGTATAACTTCTAATAAGAATAACTAGGCTCATATCATCCATCCCATCACTGATAATTATATATCACTCTTAATGAGAATAACTAGGCTCATATCATCCGTCCCATCATTGATAATTAAATATCACTCCTAATGAGAATAACTAGGCTCATATCATCCATCCTGTCATTGATAATTAAATATATCTCCTAATGAGAATAACTAGACTCATATCATCCATCTCATCACTGATAATTGTATATCAATCACTGCTAATGAGAATAACTAGGCTCATATCATCCATCCCATTGCTGATAATTATATATTGCTCCCAAAGAGAATAACTAGGCTCATATCATCCATTCCATCATTGATAAATATATGTCACTCCTAATGAGAATAACTAGGCTCATATCATCCACTCACCATTAATAATTATATATCACTCCTAATGAGAATAACTAGGCGCATATCATGTATCCCATCATTGAAAATTATATATCAAGCACTCCTAATGAGAATAACTAGGCTCATGTCATCCATCCCACCATTGATAATTATATGTCAATCACACCTAATGAGAATAACTAGGTTCATGTCATCCACCCCATCACTGATAATTATATATCACTCCTAATGAGAGTAACTAGGATCATATCATCAATCCTATCATTAATAATTATATGTCACTCCCAATGAAAATAACTAGGCTCATATCATCCATCCCATCATTGATAATTATATGTCACTCCTAATGAGAATAACAAGGCTCATATCATCTATCCCATCACTAATAATTATATATCCATCACTCCTAATGAGAATAACTAGGGTCATATCATCCATCCCATCACTGATAATTATATATCAGTCCTAATGAGAATAACTATGCTCATATCATCAATCCCATCATTGATAAATATATATCGCTCTTAAAGAGAATAACTAGGCTCATATCATCCGTCCTATCATTGATAATTATATGTCACTCCTAATGAGAATAATTAGGCTCATATCATCTATCCCATCACTGATAATTATACATCAATTACTCCTAATGAGAATAACTTGAATCATATCATCCATCCCATCATTCATAATTATATGTCAATCACTCCTAATGAGAAAAACTAGGCTCACATAATCCATCCAATCATTGATGATTATATATCAATCACTGCTAATGAGAATAACTAGGCTCATATCATGCACCCCATCATTGATAATTAAACATCACTCCTAATGAGAATAACTAGGCTCATATCATCCATCACATCACTGATAATTATGTATTGCGCTTAATGAGAATAACTAGGTTCATATCATCCATCCCATCATTGATAATTATATATCAAGTCATTGCTAATGAGAATAACTATTCTCATATCATCCTTCCCAATACTGATAATCATATATCACTTCCAATGAGAATAACTAGGCTCATATCATCCATCGCATCATTGATAAATATATGTCACTCCTAATGAGAATAACTCGGCTCATATCATCCACCCCCCATTAATAATTATATATCACTCCTAATGAGACTAACTAGGCTCATATCAACAATCCTATCATTAATAATTATATGTCACTCCCAATGAAAATAACTAGGCTCATATCATCCATCCCATCATTGATAATTGTATGTCACTCCTAATGTGAATAACAAGGCTCATATCATCTATCCCATCACTAATAATTATATATCCATCACTCCTAATGAGAATAACTAGGGTCATATCATCCATCCCATCACTGATAATTATATATCAGTCCTAATGAGAATAACTATGCTCATATCATCAATCCCATCATTGATAAATATATGTCGCTCTTAAAGAGAATAACTAGGCTCATATCATCCGTCCTATCATTGATAATTATATGTCACTCCTAATGAGAATTAGGCTCATATCATCTATCCCATCACTGATAATTATACATCAATTACTCCTAATGAGAATAACTTGGATCATATCATCCATCCCATCATTCATAATTATATGTCAATCACTCCTAATGAGAAAGACTAGGCTCACATAATCCATCCAATCATTGATGATTATATATCAGTCACTCCTAATGAGAATAACTAGGCTCATATCATCCATCCCATCACTGATAATTATATATCACTCCCAATGAGAATAACTGGGCTCATATCATCTATCCCATCATTGATAATTATATGTCTCTCCTAATGAGAAAAACTAGTCTCATATCATCCATCCCATCACTGATAATTATATATAACTCCTAACGAGAATAATTAGGCTCATATAATTCATCCCATCACTGATAATTATATGTCACTCCTAATGAGAATAACTAGGCTCATATCATCCATCCCATCACTAATAATTACATATCAATCACTCCTAATGAAAATAACTAGCCTCATTTCATCCATCCCATCATTGATAATTATATATCACTCCTAATGAGAATAACTAGGGTCAAATCATACATCCCATCATTGAAAATTATATATCAATCACTCCTAGCTAGAATAAATAGGCTCATATCATCCATCCCATCACTGTTAATTATATATCAATCACTCCTAATAAGAATAACTAGGCTCATATCACCCATCCCATCCTTAATAATTATATATCAATCACTGCTAATGAGAATAACTAGGCTCATATCATGCACCCCATCATTGATAATTAAACATCACCCCTAATGAGAATAACTAGGCTCATATTACCCATCACATCACTGATAATTATGTATTGCGCTTAATGAGAATAACTAGGTTCATATCATCCATCCCATCATTGATAATTATATATCAAGTCACTGCTAATGAGAATAACTATTCTCATATCATCCTTCCCAATACTGATAATCATATATCACTTCCAATGAGAATAACTAGGCTCATATCATCCATCGCATCATTGATAAATATATGTCACTCCTAATGAGAATAACTCGGCTCATATCATCCACCCCCCATTAATAATTATATATCACTCCTAATGAGAATAACTAGGCTCATGTCATCCATCCCATCATTGAAAATTATATATCAATCACTCCTAATGGGAATAAGTAGGCTCATAACAGCCATCCTATCACTGATAATTATATATAAATTATTCCTATTGAGAATAACTGGGCTCATATCATACATCCCATCATTGATAATTATATATCAATCACTTCTAATGAGAAGAACTAGGTTCATATCATCCATCCCAACACTCATAATTATATATCCATCCTAATGAGAATAACTAGGCTCATATCATCAATCCTATCATTGATAATTATATATCACTCCTAATGAGAATAACTAGGCTCATATCATCTATCCCATCACTGATAATTATATATCAATGACGCCTAATGAAAATAACTAGGCTCATATCATCCATCCCATCACTGATAATTATATATCACTCCTAATGAGAATAACTAGGCTCATATCATCCATTCCATCATTGATAATTATATGTCACTCCTAATGAGAATAACTAGGCTCATATCATTTATCCCATCAATGATAATTATAAATCAATTACTCCTAATGAGAAACACTAGGCTCACATCATCCATGCCATCATTGATAATTATATATCATTCATTCATAATGAGAATAACTAGGCTCATATCATCCATCCCATCACTGATAATTATATATCACTCCTAATGAGAATAACTAGGCACATATAATCCATCCCATCATTGATAATTATATATCAATCACTCCTGATGAGAATAACTAGGCTCATATCATCCACCCCATCACTCATAATTATATATCACTCCTAATGAGAATAACTAGGCTCATATCATCTATCCCATCATTGATAATTATATGTCACTCCTAATGAGAATAACTAGGCTCATATCATCCATCCCATCACTGATAATTATCCTAACGAAAATAACTAGGCTCATATCAATCATCCCAACACTGATAATTATATGTCACTCCTAATGAGAATAACTAGGCTCATATCATCCCTCCAATCACTGATAATTATATATCAATCTGTCCTAATGAAAATAACTAGGCTCATACCATCCATCCCATCATTGATAATTATATATCACTCCTAATGAGAATAACTAGGCTCATATTATCCATCCCATTATTGATAATTATATATCACTCCTAATGAGAGCAACTAGGGTCATATCATCCATCCCATCGTTGATAATTATATATCAATAACTCTTAATTAGAATAAATTGGCTCATATCATCCATTCCATCACTGATAATTATATATCACTCCAAATGAATATAACTAGGCTCATATCGTCCATCCCAACACTGATAATTATATATCACTCCTAATGAGAATAACTAGGCTCATATTATCCATCCCATCATTAATAATTATATATCAATCACTCCTAATGAGAATAACTAGGCTCATATCATCCATCCCATCATTGATAACTATATGTCACTCCTAAAGGGAATAACTGGGCTCATATCATCCATCCATCATTAATAATTATATATCAATCACTCATAATGAGAATAACTAGGCTGATATCACCCATCCCATCCTTGATAATTATATATCAATCATTTCTAATGAGAATAACTAGGCTCATCTCATTCATCCCATCAATGATAATTATATGTCACTCCTAATGAGAATAACCAGGTTCATATGATCTATCCCGTCACTGATAATTAAATATCACTCCAAATGAGAATAACTAGGCTCATATAATCCATCTCATCACTGATAATTATATATCGGGCTTAATGAGAATAATTAGGCTCATATCATCCATCCCATTACTGATAATTATATATTGCTCCCAATGAGAATAACTAGGCTCTTATCATCCATCCCATCATTGATAAATATATGTCACTCCTAATGAGAATAACTAAGCTCATATCATCCACCCACCATTAATAATGATATATCATTCCTAATGAGAATAACTTGGCTCATATCATCCATCCCATCATCGAAAATTATATATCAATCACTCCTATTGAGAATAACTAGGCTCATATCATCCATCCCACCATTGATAATTATAGGTCAATCACCCCTAATGAGAAAACTCTAGGCTCATATCATCCATCCCATTATTGATAACTATATATCAATCACTCCTAATGACAATAACTGGGCTCATATCATCCATCCCATCATTGAAAATTATATATCAATCACTCCTAATGAGAATAAAAAGGTTCATATCATTCATCCCATCCCTGATAATTATATATCACTCCTATTGAGAATAACTAGGATCATATCATCCATCCCATCATTGATAATTATATGTCACTCCTAATGAGAATGACTAGGCTCATATCATCTATCCCATCACTGACAATTATATATCAATCATTCCTAATGAAAATAACTAGGCTCATATCATCCATCCCATCACTGGTAACTATATATCACTCCTAATGAGAAAAAACTAGGCTCATATCATCAATCCCATCATTCATAATTATATGTCACTCCGAAAAAGAATAACTAGGCTCATATCATCCATCCCATCATTGATAATTATATATCATTCACTACTAATGAGAATAACTAGGCTCATAACGTCCATCCCATCACTGATAATTATATATCATTCCTAATGAGAATAACTAGGCTCATATCATCCATCCCATCACTGATAATTATATATCACTCCTAACGAGAATAACTTGGCTCATATCATTCACCCCATCACTGACAATTAATTGTCACTCCTAAAGAGAATAACTAGGCTCATATCATCCATACCATCACCGATAATTATATATCAATCACTCCTATTTAGAATAAATAGGCTCATATCATCCATCCCATCACTGATAATTATTTATAACTTCTAATGAGAATAACTAGGCTCATATCATCCACCCCATCATTGATAATTATATCTCCTAATGAGAATAACTAGACTCATATCATCCATCTCATCACTGATAATTGTATATCAATCACTGCTAATGAGAACAACTAGGCTCATATCATCCAACCCATTACTGATAATTTTATATTGCTCCCAAAGAGAATAACTAGGCTTATATCATCCATCCCATCTTTGATAAATATATGTCACTCCTGATGAGAATAACTAAGCTCATATCATCCACTCACCATTAATAATTATATATCAATCACTCCTAATGAGAATAACTAGGCTCATATCATCCATCCCATCATTGAAAATTATATATCAAGCACTCCTAATGAGAATAACTAGGCTCATGTCATCCATCCCACCATTGATAATTATATGTCAATCACCCCTAATGAGAAATACTAGGCTCTTATCATCCATCCCATTATTGATACTTATATATCAGTCACACCTAATGAGAATAACTAGGTTCATATCATCCATCCCATCACTGATAATTATATATCACTCCTAATGAGAATAACCAGGCTCATATCATTCACCCCATTACTGATAATTATATGTCCCTCTTAATGAGAATAACTAGGCTCATATCATCCATCCCATCACTGATAATTATATATCAATCACTCCTAATGAAAATAACGAGGCTTATATCATCCATCCTATCATTGACAATTATATATCAATCACTCCTATTTAGAATAAATAGGCTCATATCACCCATCCCATCACTGATAATTATATATAACTTCTAATGAGAATAACTAGGCTCATATCATCCATCCCCTCATTGATAATTAAATATATCTCCTAATGAGAATAACTAGACTCATATCATCCATCTCATCACTGATAATTATATATCAATCACTGCTAATGAGAATAACTAGGCTCATATCATCCATCCCATTACTGATAATTATATATTGCTCCCAAAGAGAATAACTAGGCTCATATCATCCATCCCATCATTGATAAATATATGTCACTCCTAATTAGAATAACTAGGCTCATATCATCCACTCACCATTAATAATTATACATCACTCCTAATGAGAATAACTAGGCTCATATCATCCATCCCATCATTGAAAATTATATATCAAGCACTCCTAATGAGAATAACTAGGCTCATGTCATCCATCCCACCATTGATAATTATATGTCAATCACACCTAATGAGAATAACTAGGTTCATATTATCCATCCCATCACTGATAATTATATATCACTCCTAATGAGAATAACTAGGCTCATATCATCAATCCTATCACTGATAATTATATGTCGCTCCTAAAGAGAATAACTAGGCTCATATCATCCGTCCCATCATTGATAATTATATGTCACTCCTAATGAAAATAACTAGGCTCATATCATCCATCCCATCATTGGTAATTATATGTCACTCCTAATGAGAATAACTAGGCTCATATAATCTATCCCTTCACTGATAATTATATATCCATCACTCCTAATGAGAATAACTACGGTCATATCATCCATCCCATCACTGATAATTATATATCACTCCTAATGAGAATAACTAGGCTCATATCATCAATCCCATCATTGATAATTATATGTCGCTCCTAAAGAGAATAACTAGGCTCATATCATCCGTCCCATCATTGATAATTATATGTCACTCCTAATGAGAATAATTAGGCTCATATCATCTACCCATCACTGATAATTATATATCAATTACTCCTAATGAGAATAACTTGGATCATATCATCCATCCCATCATTGATAATTATATGTCAATCACTCCTAATGAGAAAAACTAGGCTCACATCATCCATCCAATCATTGATGATTATATATCAATCACTCCTAATGAGAATAACTACGCTGATATCATCCATCCCATCACTGATAATTATACATCACTCCCAATGAGAATAACTGGGCTCATATTATCTATCCCATCTTTGATAATTATATGTCTGTCCTAATGAGAAAAACTAGACTCATATCATCCATCCCATCACTGATAATTATATATAACTCCTAACGAGAATAATTAGGTTCATATCATCCATCCCATCACTAATAATTATATATGAATCACTCCTAATGAAAATAACTAGCCTCATTTCATCCATCCCATCATTGATAATTATATATCACTCCTAATGAGAATAACTAGGCTCATATTATCCTTCCCATCATTGATAATTATATATCACTCCTAATTAGAATAACTAGGGTCACATCATCCATCCCATCATTGAAAATTATATATCAATCACTCCTAGTTAGAATAAATAGGCTCATATCATCCATCCCATCACTGACAATTATATATCAATCACTCCTAATGAGAATAACTAGGCTCATATTACCCATTCCATCATTAATAATTATATATCAATCACTCCTAATGAGAATAACTGGGCTCATATCATGCACCCCATCATTGATAATTATATATCAATCACTGCTAATGAGAATAACTATTCTCATATCATCCATCCCATTACTGATAATCATATATCACTCCCAATGAGAATAACTAGGCTCATATCATCCATCACATCACTGATAAATGTATGTCACTCCTAATGAGAATAACTAGGCTCATATCATCCACCCCCATTAATAATTATATATCACTCCTAATAAGAATAACTAGGCTCATGTCATCCATCCCATCATTGAAAATTATATATCAATCACTCCTAATGAGAATAAGTAGGCTCATAACAACCATCCCATCACTGATAATTATATATCAATCACTCCTAATGAGAACAACTAGGCTAATGTCATCCATCCCACCATTGATAATTATATGTCTATCACCCCTAATGAGAAAACTAGGCTCATATCATCCATCATATCATTGATAATTATATATCAATCACTCATAATGACAATAACTATGCTCATATCATCCATCCCATCAGTGATAATTATATATCAATCACTCCTATTGAGAATAACTGGGCTCATATCATACATCCCATCATTGATAATTATATATCAATCATTTCTAATGAGAATAACCAGGTTCATATCATCCATCCCAACACTGATAATTATATATCCCTCCTAATGAAAATAACTAGGCTCATATCTTCAATCCTGTCATTGATAATTATATATCACTCCTAATGAGAATAACTAGGCTCATATCATCTATCACATCACTGATAATTATATATCAATGACTTCTAATGAAAATAACTAGGCTCATATCATCCATCCCATCACTAATAATTATATATCACTCCTAATGAGAATAACTAGGGTCATATAATCCATCCCATCATTGAAAATTATATATCAATCACTCCTAGTAAGAATAAATAGGCTCATATCATCCATCCCATCACTGATAATTATATATCAATCACTCCTAATGAGAATAACTAGGCTCATATCACCCATTCCATCATTAATAATTATATATCAATCACTCCTAATGAGAATAACTAGGCTAATATCATGCACCCCATCATTGATAATTAAACATCACTCCTAATGCGAATAACTAGGCTCATAACATCCATCTCATTACTGATAATTATATATTGCGCTTAATGAGAATAACTAGGTTCATATCATCCATCCCATCATTGATAATTATATATCAATCACTGCTAATGAGAATAACTATTCTCATATCATCCATCCCATTACTGATAATCATATATCACTCCCAATGAGAATAACAAGGCTCATATCATCCATCGAATCATTGATAAATATATGTCACTCCTAATGAGAATAACTAGGCTCATATCATCCAACCCCATTAATAATTATATATCACTCCTAGTAAGAATAACTAGGTTCATGTCATCCATCCCGTCATTGAAAATTATATATCAATCACTCGTAATGAGAATAAGTAGGCTCATAACAACCATCCCATTACTGATAATTATATATCAATCACTCCTAATGAGAACAACTAGGCTAATGTCATCCATCCCACCATTGATAATTATATTTCTATCACCCCTAATGAGAAAACTAGGCTCATATCATCCATCATATCATTGATAACTATATATCAATCACTGATAATGACAATAACTATGCTCATATCATCCATCCCATCAGTGATAATTATATATCAATCACTCCTATTGAGAATAACTGGGCTCATATCATACATCCCATCATTGATAATTATATATCAATCACTTCTAATGAGAATAACCAGGTTCATATCATCCATCCCAACACTGATAATTATATATCCCTCCTAATGAGAATAACTAGGCTGATATCATCAATCCTGTCATTGATAATTATATATCACTCCTAATGAGAATAACTAGGCTCATATCATCTATCCCATCACTGATAATTATATATCAATGACTTCTAATGAAAATAACTAGGCTCATATCATCTATCCCATCACTGATAATTATATATCACTTCTAATGAAAATAACTAGGCTCATATCATCAATCCCATCATTGATAATTATATGTCACTGCTAAAGGGAATAACTAGGCTCAAATCATCCATTCCATCATTGATAGGTTCATAGGTTCATAGGTTCATACTAGGCTATCTTCCCAAGGGCATTTATAAGCCTAGCCAGAATGTGTTTGGCTTTCGCCACCCGTTTTAAATTTATTTTGATATGCCCTTTTTCGAGGTTAGTATACTGTGCCTCTGTCTAACAGTGGCACAGAAGTGATACCCGGGGTAAACCTACGATCTCCCATCCACTCATCAAGATTCCTCTTGAAGAGAGTCAATGAGGGACTCTGCCTAACCTGGACTGGGATTTTATTCCAGAGTGAAGGGAGCCTCTGGGTTATGAATCTGTCCCTCCAGCATGTCCTATTTATTTCAGTGCTGAGGTTAAAGTCTCTCAAGTGCGTAGCTTGATGAGATTTGGATTTTCTGAGGTGCAGCATGTCCATTAATTCCGGGTTGGACATGGCTTTATACGTCAGGCACAGATCGCCTCTGAACAGGTGGTATGCCACTGAGTAGAGCTGGAGTTTCTTTAACAGGGCAGTATATGGCATCTGTTTGAGCCCTTTGATCCTCTTGGTGAGGTACTTTTGGGGTCTTTCCAGTTGCTGCAGGTGTCTGGTAAAGTACATCCCAAAAGGGGCATTGTACTCAATTATGGGCCTGATGGAGGATAAGTAAAGAGGCACGGTGACCTCCCCTGATCTAGATGTGAATCCCTTCATGATTAGGTGGGCTATATAAAAAGTTTTTCTAACCACTTTGGCCACGTGGTTGTCAAATGAGAGATTGCTATTAACTTGGGTCCCCAGGTCCCTAATTACTTCTTCTGTACTTAATGGATTACCACCTATGTGGTAATTTGTGGGCACTTTGTTTTTGCCAAAGGGGATGACTATACACTTTTTGGCATTTAGCTTGAGGCCATGGCTCTGGCACCAGTTGTCTGTTTCTATGAGGCCCTTTTGGAGGATGCTTGTGTTGGCTGGAGAGTCGATTATGGTGCCCAGTTTGCAGTCATCTGTGAACTTGGTCAGCCACAGTCCTTCCGTGGTGGCCTGTACCTCCGAGAAATATATACCTAACAAGAGAGGTCCTAGGACTGAGCCTTGTGGGACACCACTTGTAACTGGTTTGGAGTCTGACATGGCTCCAGCAATTCTAACCATGTGGGTTCTGTCCTTGAGCCAGTTTGTAATCCATCTAGTGACATAGGGGCTTATATTTAAGCTTGTGAGCTTATCTATAATGCCCGAGTGGGGTATTGTATCGAAGGCTTTTGCGAGGTCCAGGTAGGCTGTGTGGACCACCTTCCCCTCGTCAATGGCCTTGGTGACTGTTTCAAAGAAATCAACCAGGTTTAGGAGGCAGGATCTGCCCTTAACAAAGCTGAACTGGGTAGGATCCATTGTCTGTAGGTCCCCAATATCTTTATTTATGAGGTCCATGATGATCCTTTCCATAGCTTTGCAGACCAAGCTAGTCAGCCTTATGGGGCAATAGTTTCCAGGATCCGTTGAGGCACCACCTTTATGGAGAGGGACCACTGTTGCTGTACGCCACTCTTTGGGCACATATCCTGTAGTAAGGCTGAGATTAAACAGTAGTTATATCACTCCTAATGTAAGTAGTATATGTCACTCCTTATGAGAATAACTAGACTCATATCATTTATCCCATCACTGATAATTATAAATCAATTACTCCTAATGAGAAAAACTAGGCTCACATCATCCATGCCATCATTGATAATTATATATCATTCATTCCTAATGAGAATAACTAGGCTGATATCATCCATCCCATCACTGATGATTATACATCACTCCTAATGAGAATAACTAGGCACATATAATCCATCCCATCATTGATAATTATATATCAATCGCTCCTGATGAGAATAACTATGCTCATATCATCCATCCCATCACTGATAATTATATATCACTCCTATGAGAATAACTAGGCTCATATTATCTATCCCATCACTGATAATTATATGTCACTCCTAATGAGAATAACTAGGCTCATATCATCCATCCCATCACTGATAATTATATATTGTGCTTAATGAGAATAACTAGGTTCATATCATCCATCCCATCATTGATAATTATATATCAATCACTCCTAATGAGAATAACTATTCTCATACCATCCATCCCATTACTGATAATTATATATCAATCACTCCTAATGAGAATAACTATTCTCATATCATCCATCCCATTACTGATAATCATATATCACTCCCAATGAGAATAACTAGGCTCATATCATCCATCGCATCATTGAGAAATATATGCATTCCTAATGAGAATAACTAGGCTCATATCATCCAACCCCATTAATAATTATATATCACTCCTAATAAGACTAACTAGGCTCATATCATCCATCCCATCATTGAAAATTATATATCAATCACTCCTAATGAGAATAAGTAGGCTCATAACAGCCATCCCATCACTGATAATTATATATTAATCACTCCTAATGAGAACAACTAGGCTAATGTCATCCATCCCACCATTGATAATTATATGTCTATCACCCCTAATGAGAAAACTAGGCTCATATCATCCATCCTATCATTGATAATTATATATCAATCACTCATAATGACAATAACTAGGGTCATATCATCCATCCCATCAGTGATAATTATATATCAATCACTCCTATTGAGAATAACTGGGCTCATATCATACATCCCATCATTGATAATTATATATCAATGACTTATAATGAGAATAACCAGGTTCATATCATCCATCCCAACACTGATAATTATATATCCCTCCTAATGAGAATAACTAGGCTCATATCATCAATCCTGTCATTGATAATTATATATCACTCCTAATGAGAATAACTAGGCTCATATCATCTATCCCATCACTGATAATTATATATCAATGACTTCTAATGAAAATAACTAGGCTCATATCATCCATCCCATCACTGATAATTATATATCACTCCTAATGAGAATAACTAGGCTCATATAATCAATCCCATCATTGATAATTATATGTCACTGCTAAAGGGAATAACTAGGCTCAAATCATCCATTCCATCATTGATAATTATATGTCACTCCTAATGAGAATAACTAGACTCATATCATTTATCCCATCACTGATAATTATAAATCAATTACTCCTAATGAGAACAACTAGGCTCACATCATCCATGCCATCATTGATAATTATATATCATTCATTCCTAATGAGATTATCATCCATCTCATCACTGATAATCATATATCACTCCTAATGAGAATAACTAGGCACATATAATACATCCCATCACTGATAATTATATGTCACTCCTAATGAGAATAACTAGGCTCATAGCATCCATTCCATCACTAATAATTATATATCACTCCTAACGAAAACAACTAGGCTCATATCATTCATCCCATCACTGATAATCATATGTCACTCCTAATGAGAATAACTAGGCTCATATCATCCATCCCATCACTGATAATTATATAGCAATCAGTCCTAATGAAAATAACTAGGCTCATACCATCCACCCCATCATTGATAATAATATATTACTCCTAATGAGAATAACTAGTCTCATATTATCCTTCCCATTATTGATAATTATATATCACTCCTAATGAGAACAACTAGGGTCATATCATCCATCCCATCATTGCTAATTATATATCAATAACTCTTAATTAGAATAAATATGCTCATATCATCCATCCCATCACTGATAATTATATATCACTCCTAATGAGAATAACTAGGCTCATATCGTCCATCACAACACTGACAATTATATATCACTCCTAATGAGAAAAACTAGGCTCATATCATCCATTCCATCATTCCATCATTGATAATTATATATCGCTCCTAATGAGAATAACTAGGCTCATATCACCCATCCTTGATAATTTTATATCAATCACTCCTAATGAGAATAACTAGGCTTATCTCATTCATCCCATCATTGCTAATTATATGTCACTCCTAATGAGAATAACTAGTCTCATGTGATCTATCCCATCACTGATAATTATATATCACTCATAATGAAAATAACTAGGCTCATATCATCCATCCCATCATTGATAATTATATATCACTCCTAATGAGAATAACTAGGCTCATATCATCTGTCTCATCACTGATAATTATATATCGCTGCTAATGAGAATAACTAGGTTGATATCATCCATCCCATCATTGATAATTATATATTAACCACTGCTAATGAGAATAACTAGGCTCATATCATCCATCCCATCATTGATAAATATTTGTCACTACTAATGAGAATAACTAGGCTCATATCATCCACCCACCATTAATAATTATATATCACTCCTAATGAGAATAATTGGCTCATATCATCCATCCGATCATTGAAAATTATATATCAATCACCCCTAATGAGAATAACGAGGTTCATATCAGCCATCCCATCACTGATAATTATATATCAATCATTCCTAATGGGAATAACAAGGCTCATGTCATCCATCCCACCATTGAGAATTATATGTCAATCACCTTTTATTAGAAAAACTAGGTTCATAACATCCATCACATCATTGATAATTATATATCAATCCCTCCTAATGACAATAACTAGGCTCATATCATCCATCCCATCAGTGATAATTATATATCAATTTCTCCTAATGAGAATAACTAGGCTCATATCATCCATCCCAGTATTGATAATTATATATCAATCACTCCTAATGAGAATAACTAGGCTCATATCATCCATCCAATTACTGATAATTATATATCGCTCCCAATGAGATTAACTGGGCTCATATCATCCATCCCATCATTGATAAATATTTGTCACTACTAATGAGAATAACTAGGCTCATATCATCCACCCACCATTAATAATTATATATCACTCCTAATGAGAATAATAGGCTCATATCATCCATCCGATCATTGAAAATGATATATCAATCACTCCTAATGAGAATAACTAGGCTCATATCATCCATCCCATCAGTGATAATTAAATATCAATTTCTCCTAATGAGAATAACTAGGCTCATATCATCCATCCCAGTATTGATAATTATATATCAATCACTGCTAATGAGAATAACTAGGCTCATATCATCCATGCAATTACTGATAATTATATATCGCTCCCAATGAGATTAACTGGGCTCATATCATCCATCCCATCATTGATAAATATTTGTCACTACTAATGAGAATAACTAGGCTCATATCATCCACCCACCATTAATAATTATATATCACTCCTAATGAGAATAATAGGCTCATATCATCCATCCGATCATTGAAAATTATATATCAATCACTCCTAATGAGAATAACTAGGCTCATATCAGCCATCCCATCACTGATAATTATATATCAATCAATCCTAATGGGAATAACAAGGCTCATGTCATCCATCCCACCATTGAGAATTATATGTCAATCACCTTTTATTAGAAAAACTAGGTTCATAACATCCATCACATCATTGATAATTATATATCAATCATTCCTAATGACAATAACTAGGCTCATATCATCCATCCCATCAGTGATAATTATATATCAATTTCTCCGAATGAGAATAACTAGGCTCATATCATCCATCCCAGTATTGATAATTATATATCAATCACTCCTAATGAGAATAACTAGGCTAATATCATCAACCCAGCATTGACAATTATATGTCGCTACTAATAAGAATAACTAATATCATATCATCCATTCTGTCATTGATAATTATATGTCAATCCTAATGAGAATAACAAGGCTCATATCATCTATCCCATCACTGATAAATTTATATTAATCACTCCTAATGAGAATAACTAGGCTCATATCATCCATCTCATCACTGATAATTATATATCAGTACTAATGTGAATAACTAGTCTCTTATCATCAATCCCATCATTGATAATTGTATATTAATCACTCCTAATGAGAATAACTGGGCTCATATCATCCATCCCATCATTGATAATTTTATGTCACTCTTAATGAGAATAACTAGGCTCATATCGTCTACCCATCACTGATAACTATATATCAATTACTGCTAATGAGAATAACTTGGATCATATCATCCATCCTATCATTGATAATTATATGTCAATCACTCCTAATGAGAAAAACTAGGCTCACATCATCCATCCCATCATTGACAATTATATATCATTCAATACTAATGAGAATAACTAGGCTCATATCATCCATACCATCACTGATAATTATATATCACTCCTAATAAGAATAACTTGGCGCATATCATCCATCCCATCACTGATAATTATATATCAATCATTCCTAATCAAAATAACTAGGTTCATATCATCCAACCCATCATTGATAATTATATATCACTCTTAATGAGAATAGCCAGGCTCATATCATCCATCCCATCATTGATAATTTATTATCACTCCTAATGAGAATTACTATGCCGATATCATCCATCTCATCACTGATAATTATATATCACACTTAATGAAAATAACTAGGTTCATATCATCCATCCCATCATTAATAATTATATATCAATCACTGCTAATGAGAATAACTAGGCTCATATCATCCATCCCATCATTGACAAATATATGTCACTCCTAATGAGAACAACTAGGCTCATATCATCCACCCACCATTAATAATTATATACCACTCCTAATGAGAATAACTAGGCTCATATCATCCATCCCATCATTGAAAATTATATATCAATCACTCCTAATGAGAATAACTAGGCTCATGTCATCCATCCAACCATTGATAATTATATGTCAATCACCCCTAATGAGAAATACTAGGCTCATATCATCCATCCCATCATTGATAATTATATATCACTCTCTCCTAATGACAATAACTAGGCTCATATCATCCATCCCATCAGTGATAATTATATATCAGTCATTCCTAATAAGAATAACTAGGCTCATATCATCCATCCCATCATTGATAATTATATATAAATCACACCTAATGAGAATAATTAGGTAATATCATCCATCCCATTACTGATAATTATATACCACTCCTAATGAGAATAACTAGGCTCATATCATCAATCCTATAATTGATAATTATATGTCGCTTTTAATGAGAATAACTAGGCTCATATCATCCATCCCATCATTGTTAATTATATGTCACTCCTAATGAGAATAACTAGGCTCATATAATCAATCCCATCACTGATAATTATATATCAATCACTCCTAATGAGAATAACTAGGCTCATATTATCCATCCCATCACTGATAATTATATATCACTCCTAATGAGAATAACTAGGCTCAAATCATCAATGCTATCATTGATAATTGAATGTCGTTCCTAAAGAGAATAACTAGGCTCATATCATCTATCCCATCATAGATAATTATATGTCACTCCTAATGAGAATAATTAGGCTCATATCATCTATTCCATCAGTGATAATTATATATCAATTACTCCTAATGAGAATATCTTGGATCATATAATCCATCCCATCATTGATAATTATATATTACTCCTAATGAGAAGAACTAGGCTCATATCATTCATCCCATCATTTATAATTATTTATCAATCACTCCTAATGAGAATAACTAGGCTCATATCATCCATCCCATCACTGATAATTATATATCACTCCTAAGAATAACTAGGCTCATATAATCTATCCCAACATTGATTATTATATGTCACTCCTAATGAGAAAAACTAGGCTCATATCATCCATCCCATCACTGATAATTATATATAACTCCTAATGAGAATAACTAGGCTCATATCATCCATCCCATTACCGATAATTATATATAACTCCTAACGAGAATAACTAGGCTCATATCATCCATCCCATCACAGATAATTATATATCAATCACTCCTAATAAAAATAACTAAGCTCATATCATCCATCCCATCATTGATAATTATATAATACTCTTAATGAGAATAACTAGGCTCATATTATCCATCCCATCATTGATAATTATATATCACTCCTATTGAGAATAAATAGGGTCATATCATCCATCCTATCATTGAAAATTATATATCAATCACTGCTAATTAGAATAAATAGGCTCATATCATCCATCCCATCAGTGATAATTATATATCACTTCTAATGAGAATAACTTGTCTCATATCATCCATCCCATCACTGATAATTATATATCACTCCTAATGAGAATAACTAGGATCATGTAATCCATGACATAATTGATAATTATATGTCTCTCCTAAAGAGAATAACTAGGCTCATATCATCAATCCCATCATTGATAATTATATATCAATCACTCCTAACGTGAATAACTAGGCACATGCCACCCTTCCCATCCTTAATAATTATACATCAATCACTCCTAATGAGAATAACTAGGCTCATCTCATTCATCCCATCATTGATAATTATATGTCACTCCTAATGAGAATAACCAGGCTCATATGATCTATCCCATCACTGATAGTTGTATATCACTCCTAATGAGAATAACTAGGCTCATATCATCCATCCCATCATTGATAATTAAATAACACTCCTAATGAGAATAACTAGGCTCATATCCTCCATCTCATCACTGATAATTCTACATCATGCTTATTGAGAATAACTAGATTCATCTCATCCATCCCATCACTGATAATTATATATCAATCACTGCTAATGAGAATAACTAGGCTCATATCATCCATCCCATTACTGATCCCCCATTGAAAAATATATGTCACTCCTAACGAAAGGCTCATGTCATCCACCCACCATTAATAATTATATATCACTCCTAATGAGAATAATTAGGCTCATATCATCCATCACATCACTGATAATTATATATCAATTGCTCCTAATGAGAATAACTTGGATCATATCATCCATCCTATCATTGATAATTATATGTAAATCACTCCTAATGAGAAAAACTAGGCTCACATCATCCATCCCATCATTAATAATTATATATCATTCAATACTAATGAGAATAACTAGGCTCATATCATCCATACCATCACTGATAATTATATATCAATCACTCCTAATGAAAATAACTAGGCTCATATCATCCAACCCATCATTGATAATTATATATCACTCCTAATGAGAATAACTAGGCTCATATCATCCATCCCATCATTGATAATTTATTATCACTCCTAATGAGAATTACTATGCTGATATCATCCATCTCATCACTGATAGTTATATATCGTACTTAATGAAAATAACTAGGTTCATATCATCCATCCCATCATTGAAAATTATATATCAATCACTCCTAATGAGAATAACTAGGCTCATGTCATCCATCCAACCATTGATAATTATATGTCAATCACCCCTAATGAGAAATACTAGGCTCATATCATCCATACCATCATTGATAATTATATATCAATCACTCCTAATGACAATAACTAGGCTCATATCATCCATCCCATCAGTGATAATTATATATCAATCATTCCTAATGAGAATAACTAGGCTCATATCATCCATCCCATCATTGATAATTACATATCAATCACACCTAATGAGAATAAATAGGTTGATATCCATCCCATCACTGATAATTATATGTCACTCCTAATGAGAATAACTAGGCTCATATCATCAATCCCATCACTGATAATTATATATCAATCACTCCTAATGAGAATAACTAGTCTCATATCATCCATCCCATTACTGATAATTATATATCACTCCTAATAAGAATAACTAGGCTCAAATCATCAATCCTATCATTGATAATTATATGTCGCTCCTAAAGAGAATAACTAGGCTCATATCATCTATCCCATCATAGATAATTATATGCCATTCCTTATGAGAATAATTAGGCTCATATCATCAAGCCCATCACTGATAATTATATATCAATCACTCTTAAGTAGAATAACTAGGCTCAAATCATCAATCCTATCATTAATAATTATATGTGGCTCGTAAAGAGAATAACTAGGCTCATATCATCTATCCCATCATAGATAATTATATGTCACTCCTAATGAGAATAATTAGGCTCATATAATCTATCCCATCAGTGATAATTATATATCAGTTACTCTTAATGAGAATATCTTGGATCATATAATCCATCCCATCATTGATAATTATATATCACTCCTAATGAGAAAAACTAGGCTCATATCATCCATCCTATCATTGATAATTATATATCAATCACTCCTAATGAGAATAACTGGACTCATATCATCCATCCCATCACTGATAATTATATATCACTGCTGAGAATAACTAGGCTCATATCATCTATCCCATCTTTGATGATTATATGTCACTCCTAATGAGAAAAACTAGGCTCATATCATCCATCCCATCACTGATAATTATATATAACTCCTAACGAGAATAACTAGGATCATATCATTCATCCCATCACCGATAATTATATCTCACTCCTAATGAGAATAACTAGTCTCATATCATCCATCCCAAAACTGATAATTATATTTCAATCACTCCTAATGAAAATAACTAGGCTCATATCATCCATCCCATCATTGATAGTTATATATTACTCTTAATGAGAATAACTAGGCTCATATTATCCTTCCCATCATTGATAATAATATATCACTCCTATTGAGAATAAATAGGGTCATATCATCCATCCTATCATTGAAAAGTATACATCAATCACTCCTAATTAGAATAAATAGGCTCATATCAACCATCCCATTAGTGATAGTTATATATCACTTCTAATGAGAATAACTAGTCTCATATCATCCATCCCATCACTGATAATTATATATCACTCTTAATGAGAATAACTAGGATAATATAATCCATGACATAACTGATAATTATATGTCTCTCCTAAAGAGAATAGCTAGGCTCATATCATCCATCCCATCATTGATAATTATATATCAATCACTCCTAATCTGAATAACTAGGCACATGCCACCCATCCCATCCTTAATAATTATATATCAATCACTCCTAATGAGAATAACTAGGCTCATCTCATTCATCCTATCATTGATAATTATATGTCACTCCTAATGAGAATAACCAGGCTCATATGATCTATCCCATCACTGATAGTTGTATATCACTCCCAATGAGAATAACTAGTGTCATATCATCCATCCCATCGTTGATAATTAAATATCACTCCTAAAGAGAATAACTAGGCTCATATCATCAATCCCATCATTGATAATTATATATTAATCACTCCTAATGTGAATAACTAGGCACATGCCACCCATCCCATCCTTAATAATTATACATCAATCACTCCTAATGAGAATAACTAGGCTCATATCATCCATCCCAACATTGATAATTAAATATCACTCCTAATGAGAATAACTAGGCTCATATCCTCCTTTTCATCACTGATAATTCTATATCATGCTTATTGAGAATAACTAGATTCATATCATCCATCCCATCATTGATAATTATATATCAATCACTGCTAATGAGAATAACTAGGCTCATATCATCCATCCCATTACTGATAATTATATATCACTACCAATGAGAATAACTAGGCTCATATCATGCATCCCATCATTGAAAAATATATGTCACTCCTAACGAAAGGCTCATGTCATCCACCCACCATTAATAATTATATATCACAAAAACCAAAGGTAGAGCACAAACTAGTAAAATATGACCAGGAAGTTCCATGGTCGGGGTAAACCACAGCGGATGCACGTTACCTCCTTGCACAAAAGTTATACTGTTATCACTGTCACCAAAAATTCCACGCTGAAGAGTTTTCTCCAAGTATCTGCAGCAATAATGGATATTTATTCTTATAAAAACAGGTACAAGGACAGTTACAGCCAACACAACGCAGTGCAACAAACACAATCAATGATTTACCCGGGTTTCGTCCGCCAAGACGAACTTCATCAGAATAACTACACTAGTTACTGCTTCCCTTATATATACATACAAATCCACCCAATTATTTAGTTAATTGATAATTAAATGTACTACTTAAACAATTTATGCAAAAAATGTTTAAAATTAGATAGGCATAATAAATTCATGTTTCTTATGTATAATCATTACGTATATTTTATATATTCATAGAATAACATAAGTATCATATGAAAAATCACATAAAAAAACATATAAAAAACAACAACATAAAAAATGATAAAAATATAGAAAATAACATAAAAATTATATTGCATAATAAATACTAATGTTGTATTACAAATCCAATATTAAAAATCCAATATTAAAGATATATATATATATATATATATATATATATATATATATATATATATATGTGTGTGAATTATGATACAATGTGTGTATATCTTGAGTTGTTTCGCTTCAATGTACAAATATCTCTGTATAAACACACCACCCTAGTTATATGAATACTATTCATTATATAATATATGTACTTACTTATCTTATATAGTGACATTAACTATTATGTTTGTCACTCCTTAGGGTTTTTATGTGTACCTATATATTACTCAATCTATTATACAATGATGTACATAGAATGCACATATGTGTATTGCACTTCCCTACTTGTTAGGATTATTTTGAAATTATTAATTTGGTAGTGTACAAAAACTATATCAATGCTTACCCTTAATATGATTTTTCATAAGAATGGGTTTTATTGTACAATATTCATTAAGCCCCGGCCAATTATGGGCATTCAAAAGAATCTGCCATCCGAGCTCCTGTATGTCCAAATCATATTTTGTGTATCTTCCCTGTGCATCATTAGTTACATGATCAATGAAGCAAAATTTAAATCTGTGGTCAGCATGTAGTTGAATGTGTCTCACTAGGGCATTCGTAGTTTTCATATGCTTTATGTCCAAAAGGTGTTATTTTATTCTGCTCCTAAACTTTCTACTTGTCTTACCTATATAAAAGGCTTCACAGTGTTGACAAAGTGCTACATATATAACATTTAAGGTATGACAATTAAAATGCCCTTTAATTGTAATATTGTATAGATTTATCTTAATTTTATCCTGTGTATCATGGATATACTTGCATGTTGTACATCTTCCACATCTAAAATTGCCTATTGGTCTATGGGTTTTATATCTCTGTACTTCCATATTGTTCTCAAAATATTCCTTAAATGATGTATCCTTTTTGTATTCAAACTTAATTGGTCCCTGAAATATTTGTGCAACCATATGATCATTAATAAATAGGCTCCAATTTCTTTTGATGATATTCCTTATTGTTTGAGTAGAGTCGTCAAATACAGAAATGTATAGGGGTATCTGATCCTTATTTTCATTATGTGTTTTACTTATATCTTTATCATAGCCATAACATAATATGGCTTGATATATTCCTACTTGTCTCTTGGTTTTAACTTCTTGTTTAATTGTTTCACATAAGATTTTTGGATAACCCCTGTTTAAAAACATATTTTCCATGAACTCCAACTCTTCATTAAATTCCCCTTCTTCACTAATCATCCTGGCCGCCCTGACCATCTGACCCTTAACAACTCCCTTCTTCTGGTGGTCTGGGTGCCAGCTATCATAGTGAAGGTAAGAATTTGAAAAGGTCGATTTTCTGTGAATGTTTGATTTTAACTGTCCCCTATTTTTATCATATGTTAATTGCACATCCAAATATGATATATTTTTATAACCAATATGATGTGTAAATTTCAAAAATCGAACATTTTGGTTGATATATTCAAGGAATATTTTTAATGCTGTTTCATCGTTGTCCCATACTATAAAGATATCGTCCAAATACCTGGAGTATATTTTAATATATTGTTGAAATGGACTATTGAATATGTAATTGTACTCCCAATATGTCATTATTAAATTTATGCATGGGGCACATGCTGCCCCCATTGCAACTCCATCAATTTGTTTGTAATAATTCCCTTCATAATACAAATAATTATTGTGAAGTACAATTTCCATGAGACTAATCAAGGTATTAATTTTTGTCTGGTCAAATGTTTTAGACTCAAAAAGCTGTTCTTCTAGCCAGATCAAACCTATATCATGTGGTATTGATGTACAAAGATTACATACATCTATTGTTACCATTATATCTCCATCCTTCATTTTAATTTGATTCATCATGTTAAGAAAATCCCAAGAGTCCCTGGTTATATATGGAAATTTGGACATACTCTGTTTGAAATGATAGTCTAGATATTGACTAATGAAACATGTTTTGTTTCTCTTTCCATCCACTATTGGTCTGAATTGTAAATTGTTAAGACCTTTGTGGATTGTTGGTATGCCAAATATTCCACTAATAACCGGGTAGTCATTGGTTAAGTATTTATGTTCATCCTCCGTTATTTCACCCTGCATTAACATGTCTTCCAATAAATTATCAATTCTTTTATGGGCGATGTTAATTTCATTTAGGCTTATTTCAGAATAAGATTTACTCAATAACATAGCAGTCATATAAGAAACATAGTCCCCTTTGTCAGTTATAACAACACCACTGCCTTTATCAGGCCTCATTATTCTGATGTCTTTTATATTTAATATATGCTTAAATATTTCTTCCTCACTTTCAGTCATATTACTATGTATGGGTGTTCTATACTGTTTAAAAAATTCCCTAATGTCCATTTCAGCCCGTTTTTCAAATATAATTATTTTATCATTCATAGGGGGGTTGAATACACTGGGTTTACTCAAATCAAATCCTGTGTTATTATTCCTATTGTCTTGTACACTACCATCAAAAAATAATTTTAAGTTTAATTTTCTACTAAATAATTTTAAATTAATGATTGAACTGACTAATCTCCCCTTGCGACAGGGTACAAAATTAAATCCTCGCGAAAACAAATTGGCATGCTTACTATTTAATACATGTTTAGAATAATTGAATATTTTATAATCTCCGTGGGTATTAGTTATTATATTTGGATTACTTAAAAATTCTCTATCAATTGGTTCAAAATTATTAATTGATATGCATTGATTAACATTATCCAAGTAATTATCAATGTTTAAATCAATGTGAAAATTAATAGGAATATTAATTTCATAATTACCCAACATTTCATTGTTTGTATAATTGATGTTATTACCATTCCCACCATTATTTATCATAGTTTCTGCTGTGTTTTCCAGTTGACCATTCATTACATTGGGGGAATAGTGTATTATATCGGGGTAATCATGTGTAGTCAAGTCTAATAAAGTTTGATCTTCCTGTTGTGTTTGACTTAATTCCAGTTGTGTGTCACCCTGAAGATTGTTTACAAGTAATAATTCTTCAATTACATTCTTATATGCTTGTTCATCCACATATACAACCCGGTTCTGCTCATGTATATTTTTGTTGGTTTGCATGTTAACATTGTTACCATTACCACTTACACCATCTATTTCTATACATTTGTTACATACATAATCCTCCTGTGTGTATGAGCTAAATACCTTATCACATACCATAGATAATGAGTTGTCACTATAATTAACTCTATTATCATGTTGTTTTACATTGCTAGAATGTGAATCATATTCCCCAGCAGTGTCGTTGGTATTTAATTCTTGTTCTACATTAGGATGAAATGCATCAATAACATTTGTATGTCCCAAACCTTGTTCATAAGATTCATTGTTATACTGAAACAAACCTTGTATGTGATGCTGTTGATATAAATCCAAGGTTTGTACATCGGTCAAATTGTCCATGTCCGTAGATGTGTACACATTATCAATAACTCGATATACGGATGGATTCCTCATTTGCGACTCTTCCATCCGGCTTTCGCATTGTTGGCCGATAAAAAAACTCTTTTTGGCCTGGCCCCCGTGTTTCTATATTCATCGTCTACTTGCTTGTTTCCACGATTAAGGAGCCTTTCCGAACGCCTTACTCCTTCTTCTGCGTTATATGTGTTGTGTTCATAGGGGCCATATTGTTGCGGATCTTCATTATCGGAAGTGATGTCATATACTTCCTGTCTCTGTCGTGTACGTTCTGCATATTTCTCGTTGCCATGGTCACGATGTTTGTTTTTTGATTTGGGATAGATTTCACCTATCTCATATCTTTTTATGTCTCTTGTAATCTTATTACATTTTTTATTATATAGAATGTCACAACTGGAATCAATGTCTTTGATAATGGTGGTATATTTCGTATAATGACTATCAAACGTAGGATCTTGACTGATGTTTTGATTAAGTATATCAAGTTCCTTGAGCATATTATCTATTCTTATGTTGTTATATTTAATCATTATTTCCATCATTTGTATTCCGGTGTTGTTAAATAGTTCATGTAATTCATCAAGCATGCTTTCATTGTTTTCACTTCCATTTGGATATTTCCACAGCCTTAATCCTTTGGGAACCATATGCAAGTCTATGTTTTTCTGCAAATAACTATTCTCTAATTGTACTCGCTTGAATTTAAATAGTTTCATTTCAAATGTTCTAAGCATTTCACACATTGCATCATTTTGTTTCATTTGTAGTGGTTGAGATGCACTGTTCGCTGTATTGAATGAAAAATAATTTTCGCGCCAAATTTTAAAGTTTAAAGAATTCGTGTTACTGATAATTTCTCCATTAGAATGTTTACCTTGCTGTGCCGTTGTTGGAGAATGCGGCGTGGCCTGTGTTAGTGGCAGTCCAAGAGAATCATCCACATTTGAGGTATTGTCATGGCTGTTTTTGCTCAGTAATTTTTGAATTAGAGCCGAATGCTCTCTCAACTGTGCATTTATTTGCTGGAGTATTACTCCGGTGTCCATTTATTTAATAAATAATATCATCCATTCCATCACTGATAATGATATATCACTCCTAATGAGAATAACTAGGCTCATATCATCAATCCCATCAATGATAATTATATGTCGCTGCTAAAGAGAATAACTAGGCTTATATCGTACACCCCATCACTGATAATTATATATCTCTCTTAATGAGAATAACTAAGCACATATCATCCATCCCATCATTGATAATTATATATCAATCACTCTGAATGAGAATAACTAGGCTCATATCATCCATCCCATCACTGATACTTATATGTCACTCCTAATGAGATAAACGAGACTCATATAATCCATCCCATCAATGATAATTATATATCACTCCTAATGAGAATAACTAGGCTCATATCATTCATCCCGTCATTGATAATTGTATGTCACTCCAAATGAGAATAACTAGGCTCATATCCATCCCATCACTGATAATTATATATCAATCACTCCTAATGAAAATAACTAGGCTCATATCATCCATCCCATCATTGATAATTATATATCACTCCTAATGAGAATAACTAGGCTCATAATATCTTTCCCTTCATTATAATTATATATCACTCCTAATTAGAATAACTAGGGCCATATCAAGCATCCCATCATTTATAATTATATATCAATAACTCCTAATTAGAATAGAAAGGCTCATATCATCCATCCCATCACTGATAATTATATATCACTCCTAATGAGAATAACTAGGCTCATATCGTCCATCCCATCACTGATATTTATATTTCACTCCTAATGAGAATAACTAGCCTCATATCATCTACCCCATCATTAATAATTATATGTCACTCCTAATGAGAATTTCAAGGCTCATATCATCCATCCCAACTCTGATAATTATATATCAATCACTCCTAATGAGAAAAACTAGGCTCATATCATCCATCCCATCACTGATAACAATATATCACTCATAATGAGAATAACTAGGCTCATACCATCCATCCCATCTTTGATAATTATATATCAATCACTCCTAATGAGAATAACTAGGCTCATATCACCCATCACATCCTTGATTATTATATATCAATCACTCCTAATGAGAATAACTAGGCTCATCTCATTCATCCCATCATTGATAATTATATGTCACTCCTAATTAGAATAACTAGGCTCATATGATCTATCCCATCTCTGATAATTATATATCACTCCTAATGAAAATAACTATGCTCATATCATCCATCCCATCATTGATAATTAAATATCACTCCTAATTAGAATAACTAGGTTGATATCATCCATCCCATCATTGAAAATTATATATCAATCACTGCTAATGATAATAACTAGGGTCATATCATCCATACCATTACTGATAATTATATATCACTCCCAATGAGAATAACTGGGCTAATATCATCCATCCCATCATTGATAAATATATGTCACGCCTAATGAGAATAACTAGGCTCATTTCATCCACCCACCATTAATAATTATATATCACTCCTAATGAGTATAACTAGGCTCATATTATCTATCCCATCACTGATAATTAAATATAAATCACTTCTAATGAGAATAACTAGGCTCATATCATTCATCCCATCACTGATAATTATATATCACTCCTAATGAGAATAACTAGGCTCATATCATCTATCCTATCACTGATAATTATATATCAATTACTCCTAATGAGAATAACTTGGATCATATCATCCACCCCATCACTGATAATTGTATATCAATCATTCCTAATGAGAATAACTAGGCTCATGTTATCCATCCCACCATTGATAATTATATGTCAGTCACCTTTAATGAAAAAAAACTAGGTTCATAACATCCATCCCATCTTTGATAATTATATATCAATCACTCCTAATGACAATAACTAGGCTCATCTCATCCATCCCATCAGTGATAATTATATATCAGTCACTCTTAATGAGAATAACTAGGCTCATATCATCCATCCCATTATTGATACTTATATATCAATCACTCCTAATGAGGATAACTAGGATCATATCATCCATCCCATCATTGATAATTATATGTCACTCCTAATGAGAATAACTAGGCTCATATCATCCACTCACCATTAATAATTATATATCACTTCTAATGAGAATAACTAGGCTCATATCATCCATCCCATCACTGATAGTTATATATCACTCCTAATGAGAATAACTAAGCTCATACCATCAATCCCATCATTGACAATTATATGTCGCTCCTAATGAGAATAACTAGGCTCTTATCATCCATCCCATCATTGATAATTATATGTCACTCTTAATGAGAATAACTAGGCTCATATCATCTATCTCATCACTGATAATTATACATCAATCACTCCTAATGAGAACAACTTGGATCATATCATCCATCCCATCATTGATAATTATATGTCAATCACTCCTAAACAGAAAAACTAGGCTCACATCATCCATCCAGTCATTGATAATTATATATCAATCACTCCTAATGAGAATAACTAGGCTCATATCATCCACGCACCATTAATAATTATATATCACTCCTAATGAGAATAACTAGGCTCATATCATCCATCCCATCACTTATAATTATATATCATTCCTAATGAGAATAACTAGGCTCATATCATCCATCCCATCATTGATAATTATATATCAATCACTCTTAATCAGAGTAACTAGGCTCATATCATCCATCCCATCATTGATAATTTATTATCACTCCTAATGAGAATTACTATGCTGATATCATCCATCTCATCACTGATAATTATATATTGCGCTTAATGAAAATAACTAGGTTCAAATCATCCATCCCATCATTAATAATTATATATCAATCACTGCTAATGAGAATAACTAGACTCATATCATCCATCCCATCATTGACAAATATATGTCACTCCTAATGAGAATAACTAGGCTCAAGTCATCCACCCACCATTAATAATTATATACCACTCCTAATGAGAATGACTAGGCTCATATCATCCATCCCGTCATTGAAAATTATATATCAATCACTCCTAATGAGAATAACTAGGCTCATGTCATCCATCCAACCATTGATAATTATATGTCAATCACCCTTAATGAGAAATACTAGGCTCATATCATTCATCCCATTATTAATAATTATATATCAAACATTCCTAATGAGAATAACTAGGCTCATATCACCCATCCCATCACTGATAATTATATATCACTCCTAATGAGAATAACTAGGCTCAAATAATCAATCCTATCATTGATAGTTATATCTCGCTCCTAAAGAGAATAACTAGGCTCATATCATCTATCCCATCATAGATAATGATATGTCACTCCTAATGAGAATACTTAGGCTCATATCATCTATCCCATCATTGATAATTACATATCAATCACTCCTAATGAGAATAACAAGACTCATATCATCCATCCCATCACTGATAATTATCTATCACTCCTGAGAATAACTAGGCTCATATCATCTATCCCATCATTGATAATTATATGTCACTCATAATGAGAAAAACTAGGTTCATATTATCCATCCCATCACTGAAAATTATATATAACTCCTAACGAGAATAACTAGGCTCATATCATTCATTCCATCACTGATATATCAATCACTCCTAATGAAAATAACTAGGCTCATATCATCCATCTCATGACTGATAATTATATATTACTCTTAATGAGAATAACTAGGCTCATATTGTCCTTCCCATCATTGATAATTATATATCACTCCTATTGAGAATAACTAGGGTCATATCATCCATCCTATCATTGAAAATGATTTATCAATCACTACTAATTAGAATAAATATGCTCATATCATCCATCCCATCAGTGATAATTATATATCACTTCTAATGAGAATAACTAGTCTCATACCATCCATCCCATCACTGATAATTATATATCAATCACTCCTAATGTGAATAACTAGGCACATGCCACCCATCCCATCCTTAATAATTATATATCAATCACTCCTAATGAGAATAACTAGGATCATATAATCCATGACATAATTGATAATTATATGTTTCTCCTAAAGAGAATAACTAGGCTCATATCATCCATCTCATCATTGATTATTATATATCAATCACTCCTAATGTGAATAACTAGGCACATGCCACCCATCCCATCCTTAATAATTATATATCAATCACTCCCAATGAGAAAAACTAGGCTCATCTCATTCATCCCATCATTGATAATTATATGTCACTCCTAATGGTAATAACCAGGCTCATATGATCTATCCCATCACTGATAGTTGTATATCACTCCTAATGAGAATAACTAGGCTCATATCATCCATCCCATTATTGATAATTAAATATCACTCCTAATGAGAATAACTAGGCTCATATCATCCATCTCATCACTGATAATTCTATATTGTGCTTATTGAGAATAACTAGATTCATATCATCCATCACATCATTGATAATTATATATCAATCACTGCAAATGAGAATAACTAGGTTCATATCATCCATCCCATTACTGATAATTAAATATCACTCCCAATGAGAATAACTAGGCTCATATCATGCATCCCGTCATTGAAAAATATAAGTCTCTCCTAACGAAAGGCTCATATCATCCACCCACCATTACTAATTATATATCACTCCTAATGAGAATAACTAGGCTCATATCATCCATCCCATCATTGATAATTATATGTCACTCCTAATGAAAATAACTAAGATCATATAATCTATCCCATCACTGATAATTATATGTCACTCCTAATGAGAAAAACTAGGCTCATATCATCCATCCCATCACTGATAATTATATATAACTCCTAACAAGAATAACTAGGCTCATATCATTCATTCCATCACTGATATATCAATCATTCCTAATGAAAATAACTAGGCTCATATCATCCATCCCATGATTGATAATTATATATTACTCTTAATGAGAATAACTAGGCTCATATTATCCTTCCCATCATTGATAATTATATATCACTCCTATTGAGAATAACTAGGGTCATACCACCCATCCTATCATTGAAAATTATATATCAATCACTCCTAATTACAATAAATAGGCTCATATCATCCATCCCTTCAGTGATAATTATATATCACTTCTAATGAGAATAACTAGTCTCATATCATCCATCCCATCACTGATAATTATATATCAATCACTCCTAGTGTGAATAACTAGTCACATGCCACCCATCCCATCCTTAATAATTATATATCAATCACTCCTAATGAGAAAAACTAGGCTCATCTCATTCATCCCATCATTGATAATTATATGTCACTCCTAATGGGAATAACCAGGCTCATATGATCTATCCCATCACTGATAGTTGTATATCACTCCTAATGAGAATAACTAGGCTCATATCATCCATCCCATCATTGATAATTAAATGTCACTCCTAATGAGAATAACTAGGCTCATATCATCCATCTCATCACTGATAATTCTATATTGTGCTTATTGAGAATAACTAGATTCATATCATCCATCCCATCATTGATAATTATATATCAATCACTGCTAATGAGAATAACTAGGTTCATATCATCCATCCCATTACTGATAATTAAATATCACTCCCAATGAGAATAACTAGGCTCATATCATGCATCCCATCATTGAAAAATATAAGTCACTCCTAACGAAAGGCTCATATCATCCACCCACCATTACTAATTATATATCACTCCTAATGAGAATAACTAGGCTCATATCATCCATCCCATCATTGATAATTACATGTCACTCCTAATGAGAATAACTAAGATCATATCATCTATCCCATCACTGATTATTATATATCAATCATTCCTAATGAGAATAACTAGGCTCATATCATCAATCCCATCAATGATAATTATATGTCGCTGCTAAAGAGAATAACTAGGCTCATATTGTACATCCCATCACTGATAATTATATATCTCTCTTAATGAGAATAACTAAGCACATATCATCCATCCCATCGTTGATAATTATATATCAATCACTCCTAATGAGAATAACTAGGCTCATATCATATATCCAATCATTGATAATTATATGTCACTCCTAATGAGAATAACTAGGCATATATCCATCCCATCACTGATAATTATATATCAATCACTCCTAATGAAAATAACTAGGCTCATATCATCCATCCCATCATTGATAATTATATATCACTCCTAATGAGAATAACTAGGCTCATAATATCCTTCCTTTCATTGATAATTATATATCACTCATAATTAGAATAACTAGGGTCATATCATGCATCCCATCATTGATAATTATATATCAATAACTCCTAATTAGAATAAATAGGCTCATATCATCCATCCCATCATTGATAATTATATGTCACTCCTAATGAAAATAACTAAGATCATATAATCTATCCCATCACTGATAATTATATGTCACTCCTAATGAGAAAAACTAGGCTCATATCATCCATCCCATCACTGATAATTATATATAACTCCTAACGAGAAAAACTAGGCTCATATCATTCATTCCATCACTGATATATCAATCACTCCTAATGAAAATAACTAGGCTCATATCATCCATCCCATGATTGATAATTATATATTACTCTTAATGAGAATAACTAGGCTCATATTATCCTTCCCATCATTGATAATTATATATCACTCCTATTGAGAATAACTAGGGTCATACCACCCATCCTATCATTGAAAATTATATATCAATCACTCCTAATTACAACAAATAGGCTCATATCATCCATCCCTTCAGTGATAATTATATATCACTTCTAATGAGAGTAACTAGTCTCATATCATCCATCCCATCACTGATAATTATATATCAATCACTCCTAGTGTGAATAACTAGTCACATGCCACCCATCCCATCCTTAATAATTATATATCAATCACTCCTAATGAGAAAAACTAGGCTCATCTCATTCATCCCATCATTGATAATTATATGTCACTCCTAATGGGAATAACCAGGCTCATATGATCTATCCCATCACTGATAGTTGTATATCACTCCTAATGAGAATAACTAGGCTCATATCATCCATCCCATCATTGATAATTAAATATCACTCCTAATGAGAATAACTAGGCTCATATCATCCATCTCATCACTGATAATTCTATATTGTGCTTATTGAGAATAACTAGATTCATATCATCCATCCCATCATTGATAATTATATATCAATCACTGCTAATGAGAATAACTAGGTTCATATCATCCATCCCATTACTGATAATTAAATATCACTCCCAATGAGAATAACTAGGCTCATATCATGCATCCCATCATTGAAAAATATAAGTCACTCCTAACGAAAGGCTCATATCATCCACCCACCATTACTAATTATATATCACTCCTAATGAGAATAACTAGGCTCATATCATCCATCCCATCATTGATAATTACATGTCACTCCTAATGAGAATAACTAAGATCATATCATCTATCCCATCACTGATTATTATATATCAATCATTCCTAATGAGAATAACTAGGCTCATATCATCAATCCCATCAATGATAATTATATGTCGCTGCTAAAGAGAATAACTAGGCTCATATTGTACATCCCATCACTGATAATTATATATCTCTCTTAATGAGAATAACTAAGCACATATCATCCATCCCATCGTTGATAATTATATATCAATCACTCCTAATGAGAATAACTAGGCTCATATCATATATCCAATCATTGATAATTATATGTCACTCCTAATGAGAATAACTAGGCTCATATCCATCCCATCACTGATAATTATATATCAATCACTCCTAATGAAAATAACTAGGCTCATATCATCCATCCCATCATTGATAATTATATATCACTCCTAATGAGAATAACTAGGCTCATAATATCCTTCCCTTCATTGATAATTATATATCACTCATAATTAGAATAACTAGGGTCATATCATGCATCCCATCATTGATAATTATATATCAATAACTCCTAATTAGAATAAATAGGCTCATATCATCCATCCCATCATTGATAATTATATGTCACTCCTAATGAAAATAACTAAGATCATATAATCTATCCCATCACTGATAATTATATGTCACTCCTAATGAGAAAAACTAGGCTCATATCATCCATCCCATCACTGATAATTATATATAACTCCTAACGAGAATAACTAGGCTCATATCATTCATTCCATCACTGATATATCAATCACTCCTAATGAAAATAACTAGGCTCATATCATCCACCCCATGATTGATAATTATATATTACTCTTAATGAGAATAACTAGGCTCATATTATCCTTCCCATCATTGATAATTATATATCACTCCTATTGAGAATAACTAGGGTCATACCACCCATCCTATCATTGAAAATTATATATTAATCACTCCTAATTACAATAAATAGGCTCATATCACCCATCCCTTCAGTGATAATTATATATCACTTCTAATGAGAATAACTAGTCTCATATCATCCATCCCATCACTGATAATTATATATCAATCACTCCTAGTGTGAATAACTAGTCACATGCCACCCATCCCATCCTTAATAATTATATATCAATCACTCCTAATGAGAAAAACTAGGCTCATCTCATTCATCCCATCATTGATAATTATATGTCACTCCTAATGGGAATAACCAGGCTCATATGATCTATCCCATCACTGATAGTTGTATATCACTCCTAATGAGAATAACTAGGCTCATATCATCCATCCCATCATTGATAATTAAATATCACTCCTAATGAGAATAACTAGGCTCATATCATCCATCTCATCACTGATAATTCTATATTGTGCTTATTGAGAATAACTAGATTCATATCATCCATCCCATCATTGATAATTATATATCAATCACTGCTAATGAGAATAACTAGGTTCATATCATCCATCCCATTACTGATAATTAAATATCACTCCCAATGAGAATAACTAGGCTCATATCATGCATCCCATCATTGAAAATATAAGTCACTCCTAACGAAAGGCTCATATCATCCACCCACCATTACTAATTATATATCACTCCTAATGAGAATAACTAGGCTCATATCATCCATCCCATCATTGATAATTACATGTCACTCCTAATGAGAATAACTAAGATCATATCATCTATCCCATCACTGATTATTATATATCAATCATTCCTAATGAGAATAACTAGGCTCATATCATCAATCCCATCAATGATAATTATATGTCGCTGCTAAAGAGAATAACTAGGCTCATATTGTACATCCCATCACTGATAATTATATATCTCTTAATGAGAATAACTAAGCACATATCATCCATCCCATCGTTGATAATTATATATCAATCACTCCTAATGAGGATAACTAGGCTCATATCATATATCCAATCATTGATAATTATATGTCACTCCTAATGAGAATAACTAGGCTCATATCCATCCCATCACTGATAATTATATATCAATCACTCCTAATGAAAATAACTAGGCTCATATCATCCATCCCATCATTGATAATTATATATCACTCCTAATGAGAATAACTAGGCTCATAATAACCTTCCCTTCATTGATAATTATATATCACTCATAATTAGAATAACTAGGGTCATATCATGCATCCCATCATTGATAATTATATATCAATAACTCCTAATTAGAATAAATAGGCTCATATCATCCATCCCATCATTGATAATTATATGTCACTCCTAATGAAAATAACTAAGATCATATAATCTATCCCATCACTGATAATTATATGTCACTCCTAATGAGAAAAACTAGGCTCATATCATCCATCCCATCACTGATAATTATATATCACTCCTAATGAGAATAACTAGGCTCATATTGTCCATCCCATCACTGATATTTATATTTCACTCCTAATGAGAATAACTAGCCTCATATCATCCACCCCATCATTAATAATTATATGTCACTCCTAATGAGAATTACAAGGCTCATATCATCCATCCCATCTCTGATAATTATATATCAATCACTCCTAATGAGAAAAACTAGGCTCATATCATCCATCCCATCATTGATAACTATATATCACTCATAATGAGAATAACTAGGCTCATATCATCCATCCCATCATTGATAATTATATATCAATAACTCCTAATTAGAATAAATAGGCTCATATCATCCATCCCATCACTGATAATTATATATCACTCCTAATGAGAATAACTAGGCTCATATTGTCCATCCCATCACTGATATTTATATTTCATTCCTAATGAGAATAACTATCCTCATATCATCCACCCCATCATTAAAAATTATATGTCACTCCCAATGAGAATAACAGGGTTCAGGCACCTAGGCAGCGAGACATTTCCCTGTGGTACATTTGACTGAAGACACATGGCTGAAGTGACATTCAGCTGCAGAGAAATATGGCTGTTTGCAAATTCCCTGTGGGCAAAGAGAAGCGCACACTGCCATTTTCACAGCTTTAATAGCCAAATGCATGGCAGCAGAAGAAGTAATGAGTGTTGTGCTCAGTGTACAGTACATAATTATATAACTACAACACGAAGAAGTGTGCTACAGCATGGAGGAAATCTTGCAGGCTACTGTAGTCACATTTATGCTTCAGTATGCATTTTAGGTAATGTTTCCTAGACACTGTGAAGGGGAAAGTGGTCCACACACTCCAATTATAAAGGCACTGCCCATTGTGCACTCCATTTTTACTGCGACTGGTATGCCCTCTGGCCAGCCTGCTGCTGATGCCTACCATATTGCCTGCTGTCTCATGTTCCCATGGGGACCCTGAACATTGTTTTCCCCCTGTGCATTTGGTTATTAAAGCTGTGGGCATGGCAGTGTATGCTTCTCTTTGCCCACAGGGAGTTTGCAAACAGCCATATTTCTCTGCAGCTGAATGTCACTTCAGCCATGTGTCCCCCGTCAAATGTACCACAGGGAAATGTCTCACTGCCTAGGTGCCTGAACCCAGAATAGGGTTCAGGCACCTAGGCAGCGAGACATTTCCCTGTGGTACATTTGACTGAAGACACATGGCTGAAGTGACATTCAGCTGCAGAGAAATATGGCTGTTTGCAAATCCCTGTGGGCAAAGAGAAGTGCACACTGCCATGCTCACAGCTTTAATAGCCAAATGCATGGCAGCAGAAGAAGTAATGAGTGTTGTGCTCAGTGTACAGTACATACTTATATAACTACAACACGTAGAAGTGTGCTACAGCATGGAGGAAATCTTGCAGGCTACTGTAGTCACATTTATGCTTCAGTATGCGTTTTAGGTAATGTTTCCTAGACACTGTGAAGGGGATAGTGGTCCACACACTCCAATTATAAAGGCACTGCCCATTCTGCACTGCATTTTTACTGCCACTGGTATGCCCTCTGGCCAGCCTGCTGCTGATGCCTACCATATTGCCTGCTGTCTCATGTTCCCATGGGGACCATGAACATTGTTTTCCCCCTGTGCATTTGGTTATTAAAGCTGTGGGCATGGCAGTGTATGCTTCTCTTTGCCCACAGGGAGTTTGCAAACAGCCATATTTCTCTGCAGCTGAATGTCACTTCAGCCATGTGTCCCCCGTCAAATGTACCACAGGGAAATGTCTCACTGCCTAGGTGCCTGAACCCAGAATAACAAGGCTCATATCATCCATCCCATCACTGATAATTATATATCAAAAACTTCTAATGAAAATAACTAGGCTCATATCATCCATCCCATCATTGATAATTATATATCACTCCTAATGAGAATAACTAGGCTCATAATATCCTTCCCTTCATTGATAATTATTTATCATTCCTAATTAGAATAACTGGGGTCATATCATGCATCCCATCATTGATAATTATATATCAATAACTCCTAATTAGAATAAATAGGCTCATATCATCCATCCCATCACTGATGATTATATATCACTCCTAATGAGAATAACTAGGCTCATATCGTCTATCCCATCACTGATATTTATATTTCACTCCTAATGAGAATAACTAGCCTCATATCATCCACCCCATCATTAATAATTATGAGTCACTCCTAATGAAAATTACAAGGCTCATATCATCCATCCCATCACTGATAATTATATATCAAAAACTCCTAATGAAAATAACTAGGCTCATATCATCCATCCCATCATTGATAATTATATATCACTCCTAATGAGAATAACTAGGCTCATAATATCCTTCCCTTCATTGATAATTATTTATCATTCCTAATTAGAATAACTAGGGTCATATCATGCATCCCATCATTGATAATTATATATCAATAACTCCTAATTAGAATAAATAGGCTCATATCATTCATCCCATCACTGATGATTATATATCACTCCTAATGAGAATAACTAGGCTCATATCATCTATCCCATCACTGATATTTATATTTCACTCCTAATGAGAATAACTAGCCTCATATCATCCACCCCATCATTAATAATTATATGTCACTCCTAATGAGAATTACAAGGCTCATATCATCCATCTCATCTCTGATAATTATATATCAATCACTCCTAATGAGAAAAACTAGGCTCATATCATCCATCCCACCATTGATAACTATATATCACTCATAATGAGAATAACTAGGCTCATATCATCCATTCCATCCTTGATAATTATATATCAATCACTCCTAATGACAATAACTAGTCTCATATCATCCATCCCATCAGTGATAATTATATATTAATCACTCCTATTGAGAATAACTAGGCTCATATCATCCATCCTATCATTGATAATTATATATCAATCACTCCTAATGAGAATAACTATGATCATATCATCAATCCTATCATTGATAATTATATGTTGCTCCTAATGAGAATATCTAGGCTCATATCATCCATCCTGTCATTGAAAATTATATGTCACTCCTAATGAGTATAACTTGGCTCTTATCATCTATCCCATCACTGATAATTATATATTATTCACTCCTAATGAGAATAACTAGGCTCATATCACCCATCCCATCCTTGATAATTATATATCAATCACTCCAAATGAGAATAACTAGACTCATCTCATTCATCCCATCATTGATAATTATATGTCACTCCTAATGAAAATAACCAGGCTCATATCATCCATCCCATCATTGATAATTAAATATAACTTCTAATGAGAATAACTAGGCTCATATCATCAATCCCATCATTGATAATTATTTGGCGCTCCTGAAGAGAATAGGCTCATATCATCCATCCCATCATTGATAATGATATGTCACTCCTAATGAGAATAACTAGGCTCATATCATCTATCCCATCACTGATAATTATATATCAATAACTCCTAATGAGAATAACTGCTTTCAAACAAGTCAGACCAAAAAGTACACAATGAGGAACCTTGTTTGCAGACAGAAACGCCTCCGAGTCAAAATGCTTCTTAACGCTTTTATTTTGAACAAACCAAAAGAGCGTTTTCGCCACAGACCACTGCAGCTTCTTCAGAGAAACAAGTTAGACAAAAAACACTCACTTTAAAAATACTACATCAGGAAATGACATATTCCTGTTTCCTGTTACCGAACAGTTGTATTTAAAAACACATACAAAGTGCTAAAAAGATAAAGGCATCCCACATTTAAAATCATTTTTAAAAGTAGCACACAACAATAAGAAATGGATTCAATTATATGAAAAAGATCTCAGCGACTTAACAATAATATAGATGACAAAAAACAGATGTCATTACTATTTACAATAAACAACTATACAAAATATGTAAGTAGATCTATCGAAAAGTATACTCTGATACTCTCTTAAAACATTAAAAACAAATTTACCTTATATGAGGTATGTATAAGGGATAAATACTGCTCATATTTGCTCAGGCTTAGTTTATTAAACATTCTGTTTATGCTGTAACCATGCAGGACTAAGGAAAAAAGAAGGAAGAAGAAGGGGAGAAGGGAAAGAAAAGGAAAGGGGAAAACTATCCTTTGCCCTGCGGAAAACACGTGCGACCTAAAAGATTCAGCTCGTGAAAATCCATTGTGTCTTCCTACTAAGACCACTAAGACTAGGTTATATCCCTGACTGTTAGGTTAAGCAAGCCCTGAATAGTAGACGGTCAAGTCAACTGGCTAGACCCAATGTGTTAGTGCAAAGTGCTGAAAACACACAAGACTGCCAAGTCATCCAATATGTGTTGCCTGATATACGAGTCAGACCTAAAGTCAGAAAACTATATAATAACAGTAGGTTTTACCTAAAATAACTTTTAATTTAAGAACTGGGGCAATGTTGCAGTTAGTGTTAAGGCCAGAAACAGAAAGCGTCCAAGCGCAACTGCCAATCCAGCTCACAATTTTCTAGTATTAAAGATACAGGGCCCCTCTGATTTTTAAGGGTACATGGTCTATAGCCATAAAGCTAAAACTATGTCCTGGGAACAATGCAATATGTTTGGCCAGTGCGTTGTCATCTTTACATGTCCTAATTGCATACAAGTGCTCATACATCCTATCTCGCAGTCTCCTGTCGGTTTTTCCGATGTAGAACCCAGAGCAGCAGTTGCACATAGCAATGTATATAACTGATTTGCTCTCACAATTAAGTGCATGCTTGATGACAAACTTCCTGTCCCTAACAAGGAATGTCTCCCCTGTTCGGACATTGTTACAGAAGTTACAGAATCCACATCTGGACATTCCTTTCCTTTTATAAAAACTATGCTGTTGGATGTCCCTTTGTAATAGTTCCTTCAAATTTTTAGATCGTTTAAAAATAAATCTAGGTTCGTCTCCCAATTTTCCTGCTAGTGATGGATTTGAGGATATCAACCTCCAGTTCTTACGGATGATGTCCAGAATTGCTTCTGAATTAGTACTAAAAATAGTGACGAAGCTCAAAGATAAATCTGTATTTGATTCTCTGCGGTCAACATTGCTACCTATTAGACCACTTATAGGCACCTCATCTGTGAAACTACTAACTACACTTGAGGAGACCTTTTGTTTAGTCAATAAAGGGGTGTAGAAGCCTCTAGTTCTTTTAAGAGTAACTTCCTCAATAAGTTCACAAACCATTTTCTCAGGATAGCCACGGTTAATGAACATTTCCTTCAGAAATGAACATTCCTTAACAAAATCCACAAGGGTGCTGCACATTCTTCCTGCCCTCACCAGCTGTCCCTTCACTATAGATCTTTTCTGTTTGTGAGGGTGAAAGCTGGTGAAGTGCAGGAAAGAATTGCAGTATGTGGCTTTCCTAAAGACGGTGGACCTGAAGCACTGATGGCAAATATCCTTCGTAAGTTTGACATCTAAATAATCCAGCTCGATGGTAGAAAATTTAAAAGTGAACTTCAGGAACTCAGTGGAATTACTGATATTATCCACTAAGTTTTTCGCTTCCAATTCTGACCCCTGAACAGGAGGAACATGTCGTCAAGGTAGCGGGTGTAGAAGGTAACAGGGGCCATGATACCAGGGAGATCAGCCAAGATGTTTGCTTCCCAGTACCCCATTACATAGTTTGCCACACCTGCTCCACATGGGGAGCCCATCGCTACCCCCCGTTTCTGTAAATAGAAGTCACCGTCAAATAGGAAGTAGTTACTGGTTAGTACTATTTCAAGTAATTCCATAACCAGTTCGACCTCCAATCTAGACGCCCCAAAATTTTGTAACATTGACCCTGTCCATTCAACCGCCTCTAAGTGCGGTATGCACGTATAGAGGTCAATGACATCAATAGTTAACAAGTTATCATCTTCATTGAATGGCAGTTTGTTTATGTTGTCCAAAAATGTCCATGAGTCCTTACACACACTTGGAATGTACTTAACGTATTTGTCCAAGATGTGTGTGATTAGTTTGGAACATGGGTAAGTAATAGAGGATCTGCTGTCAATTAAAGCTCTCATAGGGGGGTCAGTAACACTTTTATGGATTTTAGGGATCCCAAACATAACGGGGATCTTAGAAGACATGATGTCAATATAATTATATGTCTTGATATCAATTTTCCCCGTTAAGAAAAGGTCCCTAAAATATCCCCTAATCCTTTGTGTGGTACCGTTAACTTCATTTCTTGAAGCTTTTGTGTAGGCATCACTATCAAGGAGGGAAGTCATTTTCTCATTATAGGTGACATTATGAAAAATCACCAAGCCTCCTCCCTTGTCCGGTTTTAACACCCGTATAGGTAACTGACTAAGTTCATCCAGTAATAAGCGTTGTTCTTTAGAAATATTGGGAGTTGTAAGCCTATTATATTCATTATATTTGTTACCCAAAAATCTAAAATCAAATTCACACATGTTCTCAAACAATTCCAACGTAGAATGTAATGGAGGATTAAAAACACTGGACAGTTTTGGAAGTCCTACATTGGGGATGGCGTTTACTTCACCATGATTCACAACCTCTGTTTCATGATTGAACAGTAACTTAAGATTCATTTTTCTTACAAAACACTTTAGTTCAATAATTTCTTTAGCAACATTCCCATAGGAAGTTGGAACAAAAGTGTTTCCAAAAGCTAACAATTCTATCAATTGTTGGTCCAAAATGATGTCAGAAAAATTGTAAATGGTAAAGTCGCCATTCGTGTTAGTGAGAATAACAGGGGGCCCACCATAAGAAGGTGAGCTGGAGGCATCAGCGTCGACTATGCTAGAACAATCTGCCACCAAGAAGTTAGGTATGGGGTCAAGCAGGGGCAAGTTTGTTACTTCGTTCTGTTCCTGTAAGACTTCTTGCTGCGTTGCCCTAAAAATTTTTGTTGTTACTATTCCTGCATTATAAGTGTTGTGCCCCTATTGTCATTGTGACCTTTGTCACTTCTCTCGTGGCTTCCCTTATCTTTAGCAAAGCCCTTAATTCTATTACTCCTTCTAGGTGTTGGGGTGGCATGGACATTCCCAGAGTCTTCTTCATCACGGTCTTCTACCCGTCCTCATCCTCACCTAGTGTTTGGACAGGATATTCATTATTACTACTTATACGAACATGTCTGGTCCCTTTAAGGTTAGGGTAAGCAGCATTTTACCATAAGCCTCTCTGTCCCTACTCAATTTTTACTCTTGTTTCCCTTTAGTTTAAGTAGCAGAGTATCAATACTGGACAAGATCCGTCCGTAATCGAACTGGTATCTATTAAAATCTAAATGTTGCTTAATTTCATTGTCTAAATCATTAATTTCTTTTAATACAACATCAACATTTGCACCATAGTGCTTAATAATAACATTCATTAACTCAGCACCATGTTTTTGAAAAAGAGCCTCCAGGTCAATCAAGAAGTCATGGTCTGAAATTAAACCAGAAGGCGTAAAATTATTCCATAAGCCTTTTGGTACAATATTTTCATTAATGCATTGCTTGAAGTAAGCAGACTCAAGCTGCAGTTTTTTTAATTTTAATAATTTAGAGTCAAAAATCTTAAGCTTTTCTGATAAGCACAAGCCATCATTATTTCGACAGTACCTGTATTTATTCCTTGCTCGGTGAAAAGCAAGTTAGTAGTGTCCAATAGCCAGCCACCGAGGTCTGGAATTCTATTATTAGACCCTGTGGGTATATTGTCATTACTGGAACCAGCAACTGCTCCATTCCGAAGTTGTTTGGACGGTGGTACGATCGTTAGAGGCCACTGCAGCGTACAAACCAGTCCGTCTATTTGCTTCCAGGCCACTCGGACTTAAACCGGAAAGCTGTAATCCAGGTCCTTGGCTCATTCCTGTGCCAAGAACATCGGCAGATGACATAGTCCGAGGGTTAGGTTGCGCTGCTGGGATCCAATCTTCATTTGGGCCCTGGCTGTGCTCTATTGTCAAACCATTCCGGCTCGGACCATTTCTCAGTGCATGGAAGGAAGCTTGCATCGTATCCATCCTCGAGTTCATGTCATCCAGTCTAGCTGATAGACCTGCTATCAGCGAAGTTAAGTCAGTGTCCATAGCAGTACTGCCAGTTGCCATTAACTCAACTGTTAGTCAACTGCTAACAACTACCGGTAAAACAAGGTAAAACACGGAAGGCTGCAGAGCTGCAAACCAACAGGAATCCTCCTACGAAAAACCACAAAAACTGCTTTCAAACAAGTCAGACCAAAAGTACACAATGAGGAACCTTGTTTGCAGACAGAAACGCCTCCGAGTCAAAAAGCTTCTTAACGCTTTTATTTTGAACAAACCAAAAGAGCGTTTTCGCCACAGACCACTGCAGCTTCTTCAGAGAAACAAGTTAGACAAAAAACACTCACTTTAAAAATACTACATCAGGAAATGACATATTCCTGTTTCCTGTTACCGAACAGTTGTATTTAAAAACACATACAAAGTGCTAAAAAGATAAAGGCATCCCACATTTAAAATCATTTTTAAAAGTAGCACACAACAATAAGAAATGGATTCAATTATATGAAAAAAGATCTCAGCGACTTAACAATAATATAGATGACAAAAAACAGATGTCATTACTATTTACAATAAACAACTATACAAAATATGTAAGTAGATCTATCGAAAAGTATACTCTGATACTCTCTTAAAACATTAAAAACAAATTTACCTTATATGAGGTATGTATAAGGGATAAATACTGCTCATATTTGCTCAGGCTTAGTTTATTAAACATTCTGTTTATGCTGTAACCATGCAGGACTAAGGAAAAAAGAAGGAAGAAGAAGGGGGGGGGGAGAAGGGGAAAGAAAAGAAAAGGGGAAAACTATCCAATGAAGATGACAACTTGTTAACTATTGATGTCATTGACCTCTATACGTGCATACCGCACTTAGAGGTGGTTGAATGGACAGGGTCAATGTTACAAAATTTTGGGGCGTCTAGATTGGAGGTCGAACTGGTTATGGAATTACTTGAAATAGTACTAACCAGTAACTACTTCCTATTTGACGGTGACTTCTATTTACAGAAACGGGGGGGTAGCGATGGGCTCCCCATGTGGAGCAGGTGTGGCAAACTATGTAATGGGGTACTGGGAAGCAAACATCTTGGCTGATCTCCCTGGTATCATGGCCCCTGTTACCTTCTACACCCGCTACCTTGACGACATGTTCCTCCTGTTCAGGGGGTCAGAATTGGAAGCGAAAAACTTAGTGGATAATATCAGTAATTCCACTGAGTTCCTGAAGTTCACTTTTAAATTTTCTACCATCGAGCTGGATTATTTAGATGTCAAACTTACGAAGGATATTTGCCATCAGTGCTTCAGGTCCACCGTCTTTAGGAAAGCCACATACTGCAATTCTTTCCTGCACTTCACCAGCTTTCACCCTCACAAACAGAAAAGATCTATAGTGAAGGGACAGCTGGTGAGGGCAGGAAGAATGTGCAGCACCCTTGTGGATTTTGTTAAGGAATGTTCATTTCTGAAGGAAATGTTCATTAACCGTGGCTATCCTGAGAAAATGGTTTGTGAACTTATTGAGGAAGTTACTCTTAAAAGAACTAGAGGCTTCTACACCCCTTTATTGACTAAACAAAAGGTCTCCTCAAGTGTAGTTAGTAGTTTCACAGATGAGGTGCCTATAAGTGGTCTAATAGGTAGCAATGTTGACCGCAGAGAATCAAATACAGATTTATCTTTGAGCTTCGTCACTATTTTTAGTACTAATTCAGAAGCAATTCTGGACATCATCCGTAAGAACTGGAGGTTGATATCCTCAAATCCATCACTAGCAGGAAAATTGGGAGACGAACCTAGATTTATTTTTAAACGATCTAAAAATTTGAAGGAACTATTACAAAGGGACATCCAACAGCATAGTTTTTATAAAAGGAAAGGAATGTCCAGATGTGGATTCTGTAACTTCTGTAACAATGTCCGAACAGGGGAGACATTCCTTGTTAGGGACAGGAAGTTTGTCATCAAGCATGCACTTAATTGTGAGAGCAAATCAGTTATATACATTGCTATGTGCAACTGCTGCTCTGGGTTCTACATCGGAAAAACCGACAGGAGACTGCGAGATAGGATGTATGAGCACTTGTATGCAATTAGGACATGTAAAGATGACAACGACTGGCCAAACATATTGCATTGTTCCCAGGACATAGTTTTAGCTTTATGGCTATAGACCATGTACCCTTAAAAATCAGAGGGGGCCCTGTATCTTTAATACTAGAAAATTGTGAGCTGGATTGGCAGTTGCGCTTGGACGCTTTCTGTTTCCCTGGCCTTAACACTAACTGCAACATTGCCCCAGTTCTTAAATTAAAAAGTTATTTTAGGTAAAACCTACTGTTATTATATAGTTTTCTCTGACTTTAGGTCTGACTCGTATATCAGGCAACACATATTGGATGACTTGGCAGTCTTGTGTGTTTTCAGCACTTTGCACTAACACATTGGGTCTAGCCAGTTGACTTGACCGTCTACTATTCAGGGCTTGCTTAACCTAACAGTCAGGGATATAACCTAGTCTTAGTGGTCTTAGTAGGAAGACACAATGGATTTTCACGTGCTGAATCTTTTAGGTCGCACGTGTTTTCCGCAGGGCAAAGGATAGTTTTCCCCTTTCCTTTTCTTTCCCCTTCTCCCCCCCCCCCCTTCTTCTTCCTTCTTTTTTCCTTAGTCCTGCATGGTTACAGCATAAACAGAATGTTTAATAAACTAAGCCTGAGCAAATATGAGCAGTATTTATCCCTTATACATACCTCATATAAGGTAAATTTGTTTTTAATGTTTTAAGAGAGTATCAGAGTATACTTTTCGATAGATCTACTTACATATTTTGTATAGTTGTTTATTGTAAATAGTAATGACATCTGTTTTTTGTCATCTATATTATTGTTAAGTCGCTGAGATCTTTTTTCATATAATTGAATCCATTTCTTATTGTTGTGTGCTACTTTTAAAAATGATTTTAAATGTGGGATGCCTTTATCTTTTTAGCACTTTGTATGTGTTTTTAAATACAACTGTTCGGTAACAGGAAACAGGAATATGTCATTTCCTGATGTAGTATTTTAAAGTGAGTGTTTTTTGTCTAACTTGTTTCTCTGAAGAAGCTGCAGTGGTCTGTGGCGAAAACGCTCTTTTGGTTTGTTCAAAATAAAAGCGTTAAGAAGCTTTTTGACTCGGAGGCGTTTCTGTCTGCAAACAAGGTTCCTCATTGTGTACTTTTTGGTCTGACTTGTTTGAAAGCAGTTTTTGTGGTTTTTCGTAGGAGGATTCCTGTTGGTTTGCAGCTCTGCAGCCTTCCGTGTTTTACCTTGTTTTACCGGTAGTTGTTAGCAGTTGACTAACAGTTGAGTTAATGGCAACTGGCAGTACTGCTATGGACACTGACTTAACTTCGCTGATAGCAGGTCTATCAGCTAGACTGGATGACATGAACTCGAGGATGGATACGATGCAAGCTTCCTTCCATGCACTGAGAAATGGTCCGAGCCGGAATGGTTTGACAATAGAGCACAGCCAGGGCCCAAATGAAGATTGGATCCCAGCAGCAACCTAACCTCGGACTATGTCATCTGCCGATGTTCTTGGCACAGGAATGAGCCAAGGACCTGGATTACAGCTTTCGGTTTAAGTCCGAGTGGCCTGGAAGCAAATAGACGGACTGGTTCGTACGCTGCAGTGGCCTCTAACGATCGTACCACCGTCCAAACAACTTCTCGGAATGGAGCAGTTGCTGGTTCCAGTAATGACAATATACCCACAGGGTCTAATAATAGAATTCCAGACCTCGGTGGCTGGCTATTGGACACTACTAACTTGCTTTTCACCGAGCAAGGAATAAATACAGGTACTGTCGCAAATAATGATGGCTTGTGCTTATCAGAAAAGCTTAAGATTTTGACTCTAAATTATTAAAATTAAAAAAACTGCAGCTTGAGTCTGCTTACTTCAAGCAATGCATTAATGAAAATATTGTACCAAAAGGCTTGCGGAATAATTTTACGCCTTCTGGTTTAATTTCAGACCATGACTTCTTGATTGACCTGGAGGCTCTTTTCAAAAACATGGTGCTGAGTTAATGAATGTTATTATTAAGCACTATGGTGCAAATGTTGATGTTGTATTAAAAGAAATTAATGATTTAGACAATGAAATTAAGCAACATTTAGATTTTAATAGATACCAGTTCGATTACGGACGGATCTTGTCCAGTATTGATACTCTGCTACTTAAACTAAAGGGAAACAAGAGTAAAAAATTGAGTAGGGACAGAGAGGCTTATGGTAAAAATGCTGCTTACCCTAACCTTAAAGGGACCAGACATGTTCGTATAAGTAGTAATAATGAATATCCTGTCCAAACACTAGGTGAGGATGAGGACGGGGTAGAAGACCTTGATGAAGAAGACTCTGGGAATGTCCATGCCACCCCAACACCTAGAAGGAGTAATAGAATTAAGGGCTTTGCTAAAGATAAGGGAAGCCACGAGAGAAGTGACAAAGGTCACAATGACAATAGGGGGCACAACACTTATAATGCAGGGAATAGTAACAACAAAAATTTTTTAGGGCAACGCAGCAAGAAGTCTTACAGGAACAGAACGAAGTAACAAACTTGCCCCTGCTTGACCCCATACCTAACTTCTTGGTGGCAGATTGTTCTAGCATAGTCGACGCTGATGCCTCCAGCTCACCTTCTTATGGTGGGCCCCCTGTTATTCTCACTAACACGAATGGCGACTTTACCATTTACAATTTTTCTGACATCATTTTGGACCAACAATTGATAGAATTGTTAGCTTTTGGAAACACTTTTGTTCCAACTTCCTATGGGAATGTTGCTAAAGAAATTATTGAACTAAAGTGTTTTGTAAGAAAATGAATCTTAAGTTACTGTTCAATCATGAAACAGAGGTTGTGAATCATGGTGAAGTAAACGCCATCCCCAATGTAGGACTTCCAAAACTGTCCAGTGTTTTAATCCTCCATTACATTCTACGTTGGAATTGTTTGAGAACATGTGTGAATTTGATTTTAGATTTTTGGGTAACAAATATAATGAATATAATAGGCTTACAACTCCCAATATTTCTAAAGAACAACGCTTATTACTGGATGAACTTAGTCAGTTACCTATACGGTGTTAAAACCGGACAAGGGAGGAGGCTTGGTGATTTTTCATAATGTCACCTATAATGAGAAAATGACTTCCTCCTTGATAGTGATGCCTACACAAAAGCTTCAAGAAATGAAGTTAACGGTACCACACAAAGGATTAGGGGATATTTTAGGGACCTTTTCTTAACGGGGAAAATTGATATCAAGACATATAATTATATTGACATCATGTCTTCTAAGATACCCGTTATGTTTGGGATCCCTAAAATCCATAAAAGTGTTACTGACCCCCCTATGAGAGCTTTAATTGACAGCAGATCCTCTATTACTTACCCATGTTCCAAACTAATCACACACATCTTGGACAAATACGTTAAGTACATTCCAAGTGTGTGTAAGGACTCATGGACATTTTTGGACAACATAAACAAACTGCCATTCAATGAAGATGACAACTTGTTAACTATTGATGTCATTGACCTCTATACGTGCATACCGCACTTAGAGGCGGTTGAATGGACAGGGTCAATGTTACAAAATTTTGGGGCGTCTAGATTGGAGGTCGAACTGGTTGTGGAATTACTTGAAATAGTACTAACCAGTAACTACTTCCTATTTGACGGTGACTTCTATTTACAGAAACGGGGGGTAGCGATGGGCTCCCCATGTGGAGCAGGTGTGGCAAACTATGTAATGGGGTACTGGGAAGCAAACATCTTGGCTGATCTCCCTGGTATCATGGCCCCTGTTACCTTCTACACCCGCTACCTTGACGACATGTTCCTCCTGTTCAGGGGGTCAGAATTGGAAGCGAAAAACTTAGTGGATAATATCAGTAATTCCACTGAGTTCCTGAAGTTCACTTTTAAATTTTCTACCATCGAGCTGGATTATTTAGATGTCAAACTTACGAAGGATATTTGCCATCAGTGCTTCAGGTCCACCGTCTTTAGGAAAGCCACATACTGCAATTCTTTCCTGCACTTCACCAGCTTTCACCCTCACAAACAGAAAAGATCTATAGTGAAGGGACAGCTGGTGAGGGCAGGAAGAATGTGCAGCACCCTTGTGGATTTTGTTAAGGAATGTTCATTTCTGAAGGAAATGTTCATTAACCGTGGCTATCCTGAGAAAATGGTTTGTGAACTTATTGAGGAAGTTACTCTTAAAAGAACTAGAGGCTTCTACACCTTTATTGACTAAACAAAAGGTCTCCTCAAGTGTAGTTAGTAGTTTCACAGATGAGGTGCCTATAAGTGGTCTAATAGGTAGCAATGTTGACCGCAGAGAATCAAATACAGATTTATCTTTGAGCTTCGTCACTATTTTTAGTACTAATTCAGAAGCAATTCTGGACATCATCCGTAAGAACTGGAGGTTGATATCCTCAAATCCATCACTAGCAGGAAAATTGGGAGACGAACCTAGATTTATTTTTAAACGATCTAAAAATTTGAAGGAACTATTACAAAGGGACATCCAACAGCATAGTTTTTATAAAAGGAAAGGAATGTCCAGATGTGGATTCTGTAACTTCTGTAACAATGTCCGAACAGGGAGACATTCCTTGTTAGGGACAGGAAGTTTGTCATCAAGCATGCACTTAATTGTGAGAGCAAATCAGTTATATACATTGCTATGTGCAACTGCTGCTCTGGGTTCTACATCGGAAAAACCGACAGGAGACTGCGAGATAGGATGTATGAGCACTTGTATGCAATTAGGACATGTAAAGATGACAACGCACTGGCCAAACATATTGCATTGTTCCCAGGACATAGTTTTAGCTTTATGGCTATAGACCATGTACCCTTAAAAATCAGAGGGGGCTCTGTATCTTTAATACTAGAAAATTGTGAGCTGGATTGGCAGTTGCGCTTGGACGCTTTCTGTTTCCCTGGCCTTAACACTAACTGCAACATTGCCCCAGTTCTTAAATTAAAAAGTTATTTTAGGTAAAACCTACTGTTATTATATAGTTTTCTCTGACTTTAGGTCTGACTCGTATATCAGGCAACACATATTGGATGACTTGGCAGTCTTGTGTGTTTTCAGCACTTTGCACTAACACATTGGGTCTAGCCAGTTGACTTGACCGTCTACTATTCAGGGCTTGCTTAACCTAACAGTCAGGGATATAACCTAGTCTTAGTGGTCTTAGTAGGAAGACACAATGGATTTTCACGTGCTGAATCTTTTAGGTCGCGTGTTTTCCATGAGGGCAAAGGATAGTTTTCCCCTTTCCTTTTCTTTCCCCTTCTCCCCCCCCCTTCTTCTTCCTTCTTTTTTCCTTAGTCCTGCATGGTTACAGCATAAACAGAATGTTTAATAAACTAAGCCTGAGCAAATATGAGCAGTATTTATCCCTTATACATACCTCATATAAGGTAAATTTGTTTTTAATGTTTTAAGAGAGTATCAGAGTATACTTTTCGATAGATCTACTTACATATTTTGTATAGTTGTTTATTGTAAATAGTAATGACATCTGTTTTTTGTCATCTATATTATTGTTAAGTCGCTGAGATCTTTTTCATATAATTGAATCCATTTCTTATTGTTGTGTGCTACTTTTAAAAATGATTTTAAATGTGGGATGCCTTTATCTTTTTAGCACTTTGTATGTGTTTTTAAATACAACTGTTCGGTAACAGGAAACAGGAATATGTCATTTCCTGATGTAGTATTTTTAAAGTGAGTGTTTTTTGTCTAACTTGTTTCTCTGAAGAAGCTGCAGTGGTCTGTGGCGAAAACGCTCTTTTGGTTTGTTCAAAATAAAAGCGTTAAGAAGCTTTTTGACTCGGAGGCGTTTCTGTCTGCAAACAAGGTTCCTCATTGTGTACTTCCTAATGAGAATAACTTGGATGATATCATCCATCCCATCATTGATAATTATATGTCAATCACTCCTAATGAGAAAAACTAGGCTCACATCATGCATCCAATCATTGATGATTATATGTCACTCATGATGAGAATATCTTGGCTCATATCATCCATCCCATCATTGATAATTATATATCATTAAATCCTATTGAGAATAACTAGGCTCATATCCTCCATCCCATCATTGATAATTGTATATCACTCCTAATGAGAATAACTAGGCTCATATAATCCATCTCATCACTAATAATTATATATCAATCACTCCTAATGAGAATAACTAGGCTCATATCCTCCATCCCATCATTTATTATTATATATTACTCCTAATCAGAATAATTAGGGTAATATAATCCATCCCATCATTGATAATTATATAAAAATCACTCCTAATTAGAATAAAAAGGCTCTTATCATCCATCCCATCACTTATAAGTGTATATCACTCCTAATGAGAATAACTAGGCTCATATCAACCATCCAATCACTGATAATTATGCATCACTCCTAATGAGAATAACTCATCCACCCCATCATTGATAATTTTATGTCACTCCTAATGAGAATAACTAGGTGCGTATCATCTATCCCATGTTTGCTAATTATATATCAACCACTCCTAATGAGAATAGCTAGGCTCATATCACTCATCCCATCCTTGATAATTATATGTCAGTCACTCCTAATGAAAATAACTAGGCTCATCTCATTCATCCCATCACTGATAATTATATGTCACTCCTAATGAGAATAACCAGGCTCATATGATCTCTCCCATCACTGATAATTATATATCACTCCTAAATAAAATAACTAGGATCATATCATCCATCCCATCATTGATATATATATATATGCCACTCTTAATGAGAATATCAAGGCTCATATCATCCGCCCACTATTAATAATTATATATCACTCCTAATGAGAATACCTAGGCTCATATCATCCATCTCATCATTGAAGAATATATATCAATCATTCCTAATGAGAATAAGTAGGCACGTCATCCATCCTACCATTGATAATTATATGTCAATCACCCCTAATAACAATAACTAGGCTCATATCATCCATCCCATCAGTGATAATTATATATCAATCACTCCTAATGAGAATAATTAGGCTCATATCATCCATCTCATGATTGATAATTATATATCAGTCACTCCTAATGAAAATAAATAGGCTCATATCATCCATCCCATCATTGATAATTATATATCACTCCTAATGAGAATAACCAGGCTCATATCATCAGTCATGTCATTGATAATTATATGTCGTTCCTATTGAGAATAACTAGGCTCATATCATCCATCCCATCATTGATACATTGATAATTATATGTCATTCACTCCTAATGAGAAAAACTAGGCTCACATCATCAATCCAATCATTGATAAGTATATATCAATCACTCCTAATGAGAATAACTAGGCTCATATCATCCATCCCAGCACTAATAATTGTATATTACTCCTAATGAGAAAAAATAGGCCCATATCATCCATCCCTTCTTTGATAATTATATGTTACTCAGGATTAGAATATCTTGGCTCATATGATCCATCCCATCATTGATAATTATATATCAGGCACTCCTACTGAGAATAACTAGGCTCATATCCTCAATCCCATCATTGATACTTGTATATCACTTCTAATGAGAATAACTAGGCTCATATCATCCATCCCATCACTAATAATTATATATCAATCACTCCTAATGAGAATAACTAGGCTCATATCCTCCATCCCATAATTGATAATTATATATCACTCCTAATGAGAATAACTAGGGTCATATCATCCATCCCATCATTGATAATTATATAACAATCACTCTTAATTGGAATAATTAGGCTCATATCATCCATCCCATCACTGATAATTATATATATATCACTCCTAATGAGTATAACTTGGCTCATATCGTCCATCCCACGACTGATAATTATATATCGCTCATAATGAGAATAACTAGGCTCATATCATCCATCCCATCATTGATAATTATATGTCACTCCTAATGAGAATAACTAGGCTCATATCATCCATCCCATCACTGATAATTATATATCAATCACTCCTAATGAGAACAACTAGGCTCATATCATCCATCCCATCATTGATAATTATATATCACTCCTAATGAGAATAACTAGGCTCATATCATCCATCCCATCATTGATAATTATATACCACTCACTCCTAATGGGAATAACTAGGCTCATATCATCCATCCCATCATTGATAATTATATATCAATCACTCCTAATGAGAATAACTAGGCTCATATCATCCATCCCATCATTGATAATTATACGTCACTCCTAATGAAATTAACCAGGCTCATATGATCTATCCCATCACTGATAATTATATATCAATCCTAATGAAAATAACTAAGCTCATATCATCCATCCCATCATTCATAATTAAATATCACTCCTAATGAGAACAACTAGGCTCATATCAGCCATTCCATCACTCATAATTATATATCAATCACTCCTAATGAGAATAACTAGGCTCATATCATCCATCCCATCATTGATAATTATATATCAATCACTCCTAATGAGAATAACTAGGCTCATATCATCCATCCCATCATTGATAATTATATATCAATCACTCCTAATGAGAATAACTAGGCTCATCTCATTCATTCCATCATTGATAATTATATGTCACTCCTAATCAGATTAACCAGGCTCATATCATCCATCCCATCACTGATAATTATATATCACTCCTAATGAGAATAACTAGGCTCATATCATCCATCCCATCATTGATAATTATATATCACTCCTAATGAGAATAACTAGGCTCATATCATCCATCCCATCACTGATAATTATATATCAATCATTCCTAATGCGAATAACTAGGCTCATGTCTTCCATCCCACCATTTATAATTATATGTCAAGCATTCCTAATGAGAAAAACTATGCTCATATAATTCATTCCATCATTGATAATTATATATCAATCACTCCTAATGAAAATAACTAGGCTCATATCATCCATCCCATCAGTGAAAATTATATATCAATCAGTCCAAATGATAATAACTAGGCTCATATCACCCATCCCATCATTGATAATGATATATCAATCACTCCTAATGAGAATAACTAGGCTCAAATCATCCACCCCACCGTTGATAATTATATATCAATCAATCATAATGAGAAAAACTAGGCTCATATCATCCATGCCATCACTGATAATTATATATCAATCACACCTAATGAAAATAACTAGGCTCATATCATCTATCCCATCACTGATAATTATATATTAGTCACTCTTAATGAGAATAACTAGGCTCATATCATAAATCCCATCACTGATAGTTATGTATCACTTCTAATGAGAATAACTAGACTCATATCATCAATCCCATCATTGATAATTATATGTCGCTCCTAATGAGAATAAATAGGCTCATATCATCCATCCCATCTTTGATAATGATATATCACTCCTAATGAGAATAACAAGGCTGATATTATCTATGCCATCACTGAAAATTATATATCAATCACTCCTAAAGAAAATAACTTGGATCATATCATCCATCATATCACTAATAATTATATATCAAGTCCCTCCTAATGAGAAAAACTAGGCTCACATCATCCATCCAATCACTGATAATTATATATCAATCACTCCTAATGAAAATAACTAGGCTTATATCATCCATCCCATCACTGATAATTATATATCACTCCTAATGAGAAAAACTAGACCCATATCATCCATCCCATCATTGATAATTATATGTCACTCATGATGAGAATATCTTGGCTCATATCATCCATCCCATCATTGATAATTGTATATCAATCACTCTTACTGAGAATAACTTGGCTCATAGCATCCATCCCAGCACTTATAATTGTATATCACTCCTAATTTGAAAAACTAGGCCCATATCATCCATCCCATCATTGATAATTATATGGTACTCCTGATGAGAATATCTTTACGCATATCATCCATCCCATCATTGATAATTATATATCTATCATTCCTAATGAGAATAACTAGGCCCATGTCATCCATCCCACCATTGATAATTATATGTCAATTATCCATAACGATAAAAACTAAGCTCATGTCATCCATCCCATCATTGAAAATTATATGTCGCTCCTAATGAGAATAAATAGGCTCATATCATCCATCCCATCATTGATAATGATATGTCACTCCTAATGAGAATAACTAGGCTAATATCATCTATCCCATCACTGATAATTATATATCAATCACTCCTAATGAGAGTAACTTGGATCATATCATCCACCCCATCATTGATACATTGATAATTATATGTCAATCACTCCTAATGAGAAAAACTAGGCTCACATCATCCATTCAATCATTGATAATTATATATCAATCACTCCTAATGAGAATAACTAGGCTCATATCATCCATCCCATCATTGATAATTATATGTCACTCATGATGAGAATATCTTGGCTCATATCATCCATCCCATCATTAACAATTATATATCAATCACTCCTAATGAGAATAACTAGGCTCATATCATCCATCCCAGCACTAATTATTGTATATCACTCCTAATGAGAAAAAAGAGGCCCAAATCATCCATCCCTTCATTGATAATTATATGTCACTCATGATGAGAATATCTTGGCTCATATCATCCATCCCATCATTGATAATTATATATCAGTCACTCCTATTGAGGATAACTAGGCTCATATCCTCCATCCCATCATTGATAATGGTATATCACTTCTAATGAGAATAACTAGTTATATATCATCCATTGCATCACTAATAATTATATATCAATCACTCCTAATGAGAATAACTAGGCTCATATCCTCCATCCCATCATCGATAATTATATATCACCCCTAATGAGAATAACTAGGGTCATATCATCCATCCCATCATTGATAAATATATTACAATCATTCCTAATTAGAATAAATAGGCTCATATCATCCATCCCATCACTGATAATTATATATCACTCCTAATGAGAATAACTAGGCTCATATCGTCCATCCCATCACTGATAACTATACATCACTCCTAATGAGAATAACTAGGCTCATATCATCATTCCCATCACTGATAATTCTATATCAATCACTCCTAATGAGAAAAACTAGGCTCATATCATCCATCCCATCATTGAAACTATATATCACTCCTAATGAGAATAACTAGGCTCATATCATCCATCCCATGATTGATAATGATATATCAATCTCTCCTAATGAGAATAGCTAGGCTCATATCACCCATCCCATCCTTAATAATTATATATCAGTCACTCCTAATGAGAATAACTAGGCTCATCTCTATCATCCCATCATTGATAATTATATGTCACTCCTAATGAGAATAACTAGGCTCATATCATCCATCCCATCATTGATAATTAAATATCACTCCTAATGAGTATAACTAGGCTCATATCATCCATCTCATCACTGATAATTATATATCGCTCTTAATGAGAATAAATAGGTTAATATCATCCATCCTATCATTGATAATTATATATCAGTCACTCCTAATGAGAATAACTAGGCTCATCTCTATCATCCCATCATTGATAATTATATGTCACTCCTAATGAGAATAACTAGGCTCATATCATCCATCCCATTACTGATAATTTTATATCGCTCCCAATGAGAATAACTGGGCTCATATCATCCATCTCCTCATTGAAAATTATATATCAATCACTCCTAATGAAAATAACTAAGCTCATATCTGCCATTCCATCACTCATAAGTATATATCAGTCATTCCTAATGTGAATAACTAGGCTCATTTCATCCATCCCACCATTGATAATAATATATCAAGCATCCCTAATGAGAAAAACTAGGCTCATATCATCCATCCCATCATTGATAATTATATGTCGCTCCTAAAGAGAATAACTAGGCTCATATCATCCATACCATCATTGATAATTATATATCAATCACTCTTAATGACAATAACTAGGCTCATATCATCCATCCCATCAGTGATAATTATATATCAATCACTCCTAATGAGAATAACTAGGCTCATATCATCCATCCCACCATTGATAATTATATATCAATCACTCCTAATGAGAATAACTAGGCTCATTTCATCCATCCCAGCACTAATTATTGTATATCACTCCTAATGAGAAAAAAAGAGGCCCATATCATCCATCCCTTCATTGATAATTATATGTCACTCATGATCAGAATATCTTGGCGCATATCATCCATCCCATCATTGATAATTGTATATCACTTCTAATGAGAATAACTAGTTATATATCATCCATTCCATCACTAATAATTATATATCAATCACTCCTAATGAGAATAACTAGGCTCATATCCTCCATCCCATCATCAATAATTATATATCACTCCTAATGAGAATAACTAGGGTCATATCATCCATCCCATCATTGATAAATATATTACAATCATTCCTAATTAGAATAAATAGGCTCATATCATCCATCCCATCACTGATAATTATATATCACTCCTAATGAGAATAACTAGGCTCATATCATCCATCCCATCACTGATAATTATATTTCACTCCTAATGAGAATAACTAGGCTCATATCATCCATCCCATCACTGATAATTATATATCACTCCTAATGAGAATAACTAGGCTCATATCATCCATCCCATCATTGAAACTATATATCACTCCTAATGAGAATAACTAGTCTCATATCATCCATCCCATGATTGATAATGATATATCAATCACTCCTAATGAGAATAGCTAGGCTCATATCACCCATTCCATCCTTAATAATTATGTATCAGTCACTCCTAATGAGAATAACTAGGCTCATATGATCTATTCCATCACTGATAATTATATATCACTCCTAATGAAAATAACTAGGCTCATATCATCCATCCCATCATTGATAATTAAATATCACTCCTAATGAGTTATAACTAGGCTCATATCATCCATCTCATCACTGATAATTATATATCGCTCTTAATGAGAATAAAGAGGTTCATATCATCCATCCCATCATTGATAATTATATATCAGTCACTCCTAATGAGATTAACTAGGCTCATCTCTATCATCCCATCATTGATAATTATATGCCACTCCTAATGAGAATAACTAGGCTCATATCATCCATCCCATTACTGATAATTTTATATCGCTCCCAATGAGAATAACTGGGCTCATATCATCCATCTCCTCATTGAAAATTATATCTCGATCACTCCTAATGAAAATAACTAAGCTCATATCTGCCATTCCATCACTCATAAGTATATATCAATCATTCCTAATGTGAATAACTAGGCTCATTTCATCCATCCCGCCATTGATAATAATATATCAAGCATCCCTAATGAGAAAAACTAGGCTCATATCATCCATCCCATCATTGATAATTAGATGTCGCTCCTAAAGAGAATAACTAGGCTCATATCATCCATACCATCATTGATAATTATATATCAATCACTCTTAATGACAATAACTAGGCTCATATCATCCATCCCATCAGTGATAATTATATATCAATCACTCCTAATGAAAATAACTAGGCTCATATCATCCATCCCATCATTGATAATTATATATCAATCACTCCTAATGAGAATAACTAGGCTCATATAATCTATCCCATCACTGATAATTATATATTAATCACTCCTAGTGAGAATAACTAGGCTCATATCATAAATCCCATCACTGATAGTTATATATCACTCCTAATGAGAATAACTATACTCATATCATCAATCCCATCATTGATAATTATATTTCACTCCTAATGAGAATAAATAGGCTCATATCATCCATCCCATCTTTGATAATGATATGCCACTTCTAATGAGAATAACTAGGCTCATATCATCTATGCCATCACTGATAATTATATGTCAAGTCACTCCTAATGAGAAAAACTAGGCTCATATCATCCACCCAATCACTGATAATTATATATCAATCACTCCTAATGAGAAAAACTAGGCCCATATCTTCCATTCCACCATTGATAATTATATGTCACTCATGATGAGACTATCTTGGCTCATATCATCCATCCCATCATTGATAATTATATATCAATCAGTCCTATTGAGAATAACTAGGCTGATATCATCCATCCCAGCACTAATAATTGTATATCACTCCTAATTTGAAAAACTAGGCCCATATTATCCATCCCATCATTGATAATTATATGGCACTCATAATGACAATATCTTTACTCATATCATCCATCCCATCATTGATAATTATATATCAATCACTCCTATTGAGAATAACTAGGCTCATATCCTCCATCCCATCCTTCATAATTTTATATCACTCCTAATGAGAAAAACTAGGCTCATATCATCCATCCCATCACTATAATTATATATCAATCACTCCTAATGAGAATAACTAGGCTCATATCATCCATCGCATCACTCATGAATATATTGCTCCTAATGAGAATAACTAGACTCATATCATCCATCCCATCATTGATAATTATATATCAAGAACTCCTAATGAGAATAACTAGCCTCAGGTGTATTTTAGAACATCAAAGTCTTGAAACTTCGAATGTTCTAATACTGACCCCTATTCAGTGAATGCTGAAAATAGCGTAGCTACAGAACATGAATTGTGTTCCTAGGGAAAGAATTTGGTTTGCCGTTTCTGTGGCTTCGCTATTTTCAGCACTGTGCTGGAAAAGTACAGGTTGGGTTCAGGTAAGTGTGCGATTGTGTGGACGTCAGGGTTAGGGCACGGGTTAGGTGAGTTAGAGTTAGGGCTCAGGTCAGGTAAGTGTGTGATTGTGATGAATGTTAGGGTTAGGGCGGGGTAGGTGAGTTTGGGTTAGGGCGCGGGTGAAGTAAGTGTGAGATAGTGACGGACATTAGGGTTAGGGTTTGGGTTAAGGTAAGTTGGTAGATAGTGTATGTACAGTTTAGTGTAGGGATAGATGTATGATTTTAAGTGTATGTGTGTGGGATGCTGTTTTTTTGGTGTTCCTGTGTTGTGTGTATGTGTTTTGGAACAGCAAATTTTTCCCTGGGAAAAAATTCCCTATTCTGCATGTTCAATATTTTAAACATTCGCTGAATAGGGATCGATATTAGAACATTCGAAGTTTTAAGGCTTCGGTGTTCTAATATAGACTCTTAGGCTCATGTCATCCATCCCATCATTGATCATTTTATATCGCTCCTAATGAGAATAACTATGCTCATATCATCCATCCCATCATTGATAATTATATGCCACTCCTAATGAGAATAACTAGGCTCATATCATCCATCCCATCATTGATAATTATATGCCACTCCTAATAAGAATAACTAGGCTCATATCATCCATCCTATGACTGATAATTATATATCAATCTCTTCTAAATAGAATAACTAGGCTCATATAATCCATCCCATCATTGATAATTATATATCACTCCTAATGAGAATAACTGGGCTTATATTAACCATCCCATTATTGATAATTATATATCACACCTAATGAGAATAACTAGGCTCATATCATCCATCCCATCACTGATAATTATATAGCTATCACTCCTAATGAGAAAACCTAGGCTCATATCATCATTCCCATCATTGACAATTTTATATATATCACTCCTATTGAGTATAACTTGGCTCATATCGTCCATCCCATCACTGACAATTATATACCACTCCTAATGGGAATAACTAGGCTCATATTATCCATCCCTACATTGATAATTTTATATCAATCACTCCTAATGAGAAATACTAGGCTCATATCATCCATCCCATCACTGATAATTATATATCAATCACTTCAATTGAGAATAACTTGGCTCATATTATCCATCCCATCACTGATAATAATATATGTCTCATAATGAGAATAACTAGGCTCAAATCATCCATCCCACCATTGATAATTATATATCAATCAATCCTAATGAGAATAACTAGGCTCATATCATCCATGCCATTGCAGATAATTATATATCAATCACACCTAATGAAAATAACTAGGCTCATATAATCCATCCCATCACTGATAATTATATATCAGTTCTTATGAGAATAGCTAGGCTCATATGATCCATCCCATCATTGATAATTATAAATCAGTCACTCCAAATGAGAATAACTAGGCTCATATCATCTATCCCATCACTGATAATTGTATATCACTCCAAATGAGAATAACTACGCTCATATCATCAATCCCATCACTGATAATTATATATCACTCCTAATGAGAATAACTAGGCTCATATCATCCATCCTATCACTGATAATTCTATATCAGTTCTTATAAGAATAGCTAGGCTCATATCATCCATGCCATTGCAGATAATTATATATCAATCACACCTAATGAAAATAACTAGTCACTCTATATCATCTTTTCCATCACTGATACATTAAATTTATTAAATAATGAGAATAACTAGGCTCATATCAGAATGTTGAATCCCATGTTGTTATAATTATATATTCCCACCTCATTTTAATAACTAGGCTCATATCATCCATCCCATCACTGAAAATTAAATGTCACTCCCAGTCTACTGAAAATAGGAAATATCATCCATTTAGCCCATCACTGTAAAATTATATATATATATATATAAATAAATAAAGGCTCATATGATCCATCCCATCATTGATAATTATAAATCAGTCACTCCAAATGAGAATAACTAGGCTCATATCATCCATCCCATCACTGATAATTATATATCACTCCTAATGAGAATAACTAGGCTCATATCATCCATCCCATCATTGATAATTATATTTCACTCCTAATGAGAATAACTAGGATCATATCATCCATCCCATCATTGATAATTATATATCAATCAGTCCTAATGAGAATAACTAGGCGCATATCATCCATCCCATCACTGATAATTATATATCAATCACTCCTAATGAGAATAACTAGGCTCATATCATCCATCCCAGCACTGATAATTGTATATCACTGCAAATGAGAAAAACTAGGCCCATATCATCCATGCCATCATTGATAATTATATGTCACTCATGATGAAAATAACTAGGCTATCATCCATCGCATCATTGATAACTATTTAGTAATCACTCCTAATTAAAATAACTAGGCTCATAACATACATCCCATCATTGATAATTATATATCGCTCCTAATGAGGATAACTAGACTCATTTCATTTATCCCATCATTAATAATTATATATCAATCACTCCTAATGAGAACAACTAAGCTCGGGTCTATATTAGAACATTGAAGGTGTGCTTTTGTTGTGTGTATGTGTTTCGGAACAGCAATTTTTTTCCCTGGGAAACAATTCGCTGTTCTGCATGTTTGATATTTTATGCATTCGCTGAATACTGGTCAATATTAGAACATACGAAGTTTTAAGTCTTCGGTATTCTAATATAGACCCCTAGGCTCATATCATCCATCCCTTCATTCATAATTATATATCAATCACTCCTAATGAGAATAACTATGCTCATATCATCCATCCCATCATTGATAATTATATGCCACTCCTGATGAGAATAACTAGGCTCATATCATCCATCCCATCACTGATAATTATATATCAATCACTCCTAATGGGAATAACTAGGCTCATATCATCCATCCCATCACAGATAATTATATAGCACTCCCAATGAGAATAACTAGGCTCATATCATCCATCCCATCATTAATAATTATATGTCACTCCTAATGAGAATAACTAGGCTCATATCATCCATCTCATCAGTGATAATTATATATCAATCACTCCTAATGAGAATAACTAGGCTCATATCATCCATCCCATCATTGAAAATTATATTTCACTCCTAATGAGAATGGCCATTATCCCCTAAAATTATCCAGTTGCTAAATCTCTACTGGTATGGATCGGAATAATCTGCCTGTCTTCTATAGCCTTCTGTTTTACACACTGGAAGGCCTTCCCAAGGAAATGGCACTATTCTCCTGCAACACATACACAGGCACTACTCCTATGCCCCCCGAAAGGAAATAAAGAAGAATAGAACTCTTGGTAGACAATCCTTTTCTATCTGTTAATCAATTAAAACAAGATGAACTACCCTCTCATATATACTGGTCTTGGAGATAGAAGTACTGAGAGAGTATAAAGGGTCCTGGGCAAGTGTATTAATCCCACCAATCTTGGTTTCCAAAAAAAGCTTGTGGCAGTATGTCTTAGCATAATCTTTAGTCCTTTACTTGACCTAGGTGCATATAGACTGTTGTATTATACAGGTGTTTTATTACATTTATATCTTCATGAAATAAAGTTTAATATTATACTATGGACAAGAAATTGACAGAACCAAACTCCTCAGCTTCCATCATCCAGAAGGAATTACTTTGATAGGTACATTATGTATATCTCTGTATATCCTTCAGTTATCTGAAAGATTAATCAATGTTTGCATTCATCAGTTGTCTATTTGTCGTACCTGTTTAGACAATCCTTTTTGTAACTCTTTGCACCAAGTTAAATATGCCTCTAGTATATTATAATATGACATAATATGTAACTGAAACCATGTGCTTGAACAAACTGTTAAAAGCACAATAAAATGTTAAATAAAAATACAAGCATATTCCTTCACATTACAAACATAGAAAATATTAATAAGAAGTGATAAATATAGACCTCATGAAAACATATAAAATTAGTCCTAAAAACCAATATTCTAAACACAGGAATAAAAGATACATTATACCACTGCCAAATTTTCAACAATTAAATATTAATAAATGGCAAAACATCTCAATATATGCTTGTCAATATGGGAATTCTCCATGGTTAATGCCACGGCATTGTTATTTAATGTTTTTTTCTATTATTTCTAGGAACATAAATTGTTGGCTAAGCAAATACATAGATGACAAGAAGACAACCTTTTCTGTAACATATAATGACATTCTTATAGTGAATTCTTATATTGTTGATATACTTGGTTGGGCAGAATCAATTGGTTTGAAGTTCAGTACTGAGAAATGTAATGTCTTGCCTTTCAACAAACCTAGCATTATTAAACCACTGGAAATGGATCTAACAAACTGAAAAATGTCGGAAAAAGTAAAGGTCTGGGTATTGCATTCACTGACCAATTCTCTTTTGAAAAGTCTGCTAGTTTCATAAAGTCAGGCAGTGAAACAATTAGGATTTATGATAATAAAATCATTCAGGGATCCTACTTTTTTATTTTCCATTTATAAAATGTGTATTAGACCTATTTTAGAAAATCAGTTAAATAAGAAACAAATAAACTCACTGAAAACAAAAACGGAACACCACTGCAGCCAGAACGATGTAAAAGAAAAGAAACGCAATTTATTTCAAGACCAAAACAGCGTTTTCGCTTCCAGAAAGCCAGAAGCTTCATCAGCAGTTGAAAGGATTAAAACCAAATGCATTTAAAACAAAGTAACTGGCGCTTGTTGACGACATCACCACAAGCGCCACAATGTTGCTTAAAGGGGCAACGATGAAACTTAAAAGGGCAACAATAACAAGGAGCGGTGAAAACAAATACATAGTATGCCCCGTAAGACTCATATAAAAGAAAAAAAACAATCTAAATGAAAAGTGAAGCTAAAAGTTGTATATAGTAAATATCAATAAACAAGAGCAACTAAATGTACTACTGCATCGGGTCACCTAACAGGAGCAAGCAATATGAAAAAAGCTACATATCAAAGGAAATCAATATGTTAAAGTTGCTATTACTTTAAACTATAGATGGAATAGAACATTCAATGGGCTTAACCCTAGCAAAGCAATATGCAACATTATTCACTGTCCTTGGAGTTGACCAATGGGATAGGTTGTGCATACTAAGAGTAAAAAGTATTATCTAGGTAGCTCTTATATTTAAGAATAGCAGCAATATTACAGTTTTCGTTTAGCCCAGGAAATGAAAAGGCGTCCAGTTGGAGTTGCCATTCGAGCTCACGAGTCTCAACAATGAGAGATTGTGGGCCAACTCTGATATCCATGCTGATATGGTCAATGCCCATAAACAGGAAGCTGTGGCTGCTGTTGTTAAGAATATGTTTGACAATGCGTTGTCGCTTTTCTTATTGTTGATAAGCGTAGATGTGTTGGTATATACGGTCACAGAAGCGTCTATCCGTTTACCAACATAAGCTGCAGCATTGACAAAAGCCGTATACTATGGCCTTCGTTTACAATTAATTTTATGATTGATGAAATATTTCCTCTCCCCAATGATGAAAGAGTTACCTACTAGGTATCTGCACCATTTGCAACACCCACAAGTAGATGTGCCCTTTATTCTCGTCAAGTGATCACATTTCGTATTTCTCTGTAGAATATCTTTAAGGTTATTACCCTCCTATCGTGAAGATAGGAGATAAACCTAACCTATCGTGTAGCCCAATTCATGATAAAACAGTTCTTCCTCATAATGGAACAAATATGCCTTGAGTTTGTGTTGAAGGCAGTAATAAAACTGGCCGAAGTCAGGGTCCTTATTGGTGTCCACAACTATAGTATCCTGCCCACAAGATGGGTCCAAAGGCAATGGATCCAATGTGTCTAATGGTCTTCCACTTGGGGAGATCAGAGGAACTCCTCAGATCTCCCCGCCAAGTGGAAGACCATTAGACACATTGGATCCATTGCCTTTGGATCCATCTTGTGGGCAGGATACTATTGTTGTGGACACCAATAAGGACCCTGACTTCTCGGCCAGTTTTATTACTGCCTTCAACACAAACTCAAGGCATATTTGTTCCATTATGAGGAAGAACTGTTTTTATCATGAATGGCACACGATAGGCTAGGTTTATCTCCTATCTTCACGATAGGAGGGTAATAACCTTAAAGATATTTTACAGAGAAATAAATGTGATCACTTGACGAGAATAAAGGGCACATCTACTTGTGGTGTTGCAAATGGTGCAGATACCTGCAGTAGGTAACTCTTTCATCATTGGGGAGAGGAAATATTTCATCAATCACAAAATTAATTGTAAACGAAGGCCATAGTATACGTAGCTTTTGCCAATGCTAGCTTCTATGTTGGTAAACGGATAGACGCTTCTGTGACCGATATACCAACACATCTACGCTTATCAACAATAAGAAAAGCGACAACGCATTGTCAAAACATATTCTTAACAACAGCGGCCACAGCTTCCTGTTTATGGGCATTGACCATATCAGCATGGATATCAGAGGTGGCCCACAATCTCTCATTGTTGAGACTCGTGAGCTTGAATGGCAACTCCAACTGACGCTTTTCATTTCCTGGGCTAAACGAAACTGTAATATTGCTGCTATTCTTAAATATAAGAGCTACCTTAGATAATACTTTTTACTCTTAGTGGCGTAACCTATCCCATTGGTCAACTCCAAGGACAGTGAATAATGTTGCATACATTGCTTTGCTAGGGTTAAGCCCATTGAATGTTCTATTCCATCTATAGTTTAAAGTAATAGCAACTTTAACATATTGATTTCCTTTGATATGTAGCTTTTTCATATTGCTTGCTCCTGTTAGGTGACCATGCAGTAGTACATTTAGTTGCTCTTGTTTATTGATATTTACTATATACAACTTTTAGCTTCACATTTCATTTAGAATGTTTTATTCTTTTATATAAGTTTTACAGGGCATACTATGTATTTGTTTTCACCCGCTCTCCTTGTTATTGTTGCCCTTTTAAGTTTCATCGTTGCCCTTTAAGCAACATTGTGGCGCTTGTGGTGCTGTCGTCAACAAGCGCCAGTTACTTTGTTTTAAATGCATTTGGTTTTAATCCTTTCAACTGCTGATGAAGCTTCTGGCTTTCTGGAAGCGAAAACGCTGTTTTGGTCTTGAAATAAATTGCGTTTCTTTTCTTTTACATCGTTCTGGCTGCAGTGGTGTTCCGTTTCTATTTTAGAAAATCATAGTATTATTTGTATTTATCATCAAAAGCAACTGAATAAGACAGAATCAATGTAACATAAATTTACAAGGTGGATTCTATATTCCAAAACTGTAATGTAAGCACAACATTGTACATTTCTGAATGTATTTCATGTTAACATACACATGTATAAGAGGGAAATTTATTTTTGCCTAGAAAGTACTTACTGATGAATATCTGCAATGAATGGCAGGTATGGAAAAATCACATAATAATTCTAGACTTAGACATTCTAATCCTCAGTTCACTGAAACAAAATTCAAAACCAACCTGAGGTATTCATAGTTGTCATTAAGAGCCCCATTGTTATGGAAGATGCTTCCAATTAATATTAGCAAATCAAAAAGCTAATAGCTAATTTTAAAAACAATCTTGTTCGATGGGTTGTTGATATGGTATATGACTCTGCCATTCAGGAATCAATGTTTCTCAGTGGTCTAACAAAACCAACCTTGTAATGAAAACTTATGAAAAATCACATTCGTAGACTACTTTCAGGAAGGGACTATTGAAATATTGAAATATTAGAATCAGGTATTACACAATCAAAGTGTAAAATGCAGTAAGCAAACTTCAGGAATAGATACTAAATTGTCAGAAACAGTCATTTAATACCAGATGCATTTAATCCTGTATTATACACCTACAAGTTTGTCAAAAGTGAAAAAAGAAACTCTACTGTGCTGTTATGTGAATATGTTCTAGTTGCTAGGATCCTTCCAGCTCATAAAGATGATTCTTTACATGATGTGTTTAGGCTTGTCTCATTAATAAATGGAAGTCAGAAACATTTAGAGGATCAGCTCAGAAATATTTAGATCCTTAGTAGCCAACGAAGTAAAATCATACATGCCAGAATGAATGCACTATCAGGCTATATAGAAGCAAGATTGAGATTCAGTATAATAAACGTGATTTATTTAGCAAACAGCAGAAAGAAAAACATTAGTAAAGCTCAACACTGAAAAAACATTTGTAGTATAATATTGCAGAAAATAAAGCTATGTCAGCTTTATTTCTCAGTGTGGGTGTTCTGCCAGATTTGTATAGTGGTTGTAAAATGTACGTAAGTAGCTTGATATATTAATCAAAAAACAAAACCTAGAATGCAGTAAACTAGGATGCACACTATCCACTTTAATATTTTGCAACAGGTCTAGAACTATTAACAAATGATGTATTATCATCCAATGATATAAAGGATTATAATTCAAGTAAGCAGAAAGAGGATAAACAACTCTCTTTCTGCAGATTACATATGGCTAACAATTATAAATCCAACCAGTCATGCATAACTCGTTAAAACAGTTAACATCAATTTTGAATTTAAAATGTATCCTTGATAAAATAGCCACATTAAGACATCACACAAGAGGCAAACTCAAAACAAACTAATTATTCAGTTGTAACTGAAATAAAATATACAGTGTCCAAAAGCAGTGGTAGCTAACCTCTTCTTTAATAATAAGAATGATTGCAACAATCACCACAACCAAGGAAATGAAAAGTTATTTTCTTACTGAAACTGCAATCATAAAAAAGTTTCTACAAACAAAACCTCACATGGAATGCTCTGTATCTCTGTTTCTGTCTGTCTCTGTAAAACCTATAAGGTAGTGATTAAAATCAAGGCCTGGATTCCAAAGAACTTGCATGTGTGTTTTGGACTTATCAGCTTACACTTGGTACCTCAAAGGCTTATTCTACTCCTATTTCTGAAACATGTGCTCTAGGAACCAGCATTCGCATAAGTATGATGGCACTGAATGCCAATGGAAAATTTCTAAATAATGATGCAGCCAGTTGTATACAACAGGATAATAAATCAGAGAAAAACTTCCAACTTATGTGAGATATGGCATTGTAGATATTAGCCAGTGTATATCCATGATTGCATTGTCAGATCATACATAATACAGGCATAGTTGTTTTGCAGCCCAAGTGATGCTAGCTGGAGGGGGGAGCATTGCCGAGGTCTGCACACATGTAGTGCCACTCTTTTCACAGTGGGATCCCTTATGGACATCACGGATAACTAATATTTACATTTCTCAAAAAATCTGAGCTGCACTATAGTAGCCGAGGACCACAGCATGACCCCCTGTCATGTCAGATGTGCTTATGCCTGCATGACAGACTTTTAAACTGCCTTGTATGCATTCTCACAGTTGACATACAGGTGGTGCTGTGGGAGTGGCCACTATCTGAACTTCTGTGGCTATGCAGCAGGTTCATAGGGTCATAGGGTCATAGGTGCATGATAGGCTAATGACCACTAGAACCCTTATAAGCCAAGCCATGCAACCCAAATGTGAACCACAAATTTGATTTATATAGGGGGTGGTTTACCGATTGCCTCTGTCCATCAGAGACATAGATGTCAGATGTGGGGGTGAATTTCTGATTACTCATCTATTGGTACAATTGCACCTAAACAGGGTTAGGGAAGAACTCTGCTTCACATGGATAGGGAGCTTGTTCCAGAGAATGGAAATGCTCTGAGAAACATATCTGTCTCTTCAACCTGACCTATTTATGCTGCAAGCAAAATTTAGGTGTATTGTTGTAGTAGCTCTGATGCTGTTTGTTTTGCAGATGTGCAAACAGGTCATCAAAAGAGGGTCAAGGAATGCCTTGTATGCCAGGCAAGGATCACCTCTCAATAGTTTGTATGCTATAGAGGAAAGAGACAGGGCTTTGAGGCGATCAGCACAGGGCACTTTGTTTACTCTCTCTCTATTCTTTTTGTAAGGAACCTGAATGGACGGTTCAGTTGCGGTATGTGTCTGGTTAGGTGTATGCCAAGGGGACATTATACGATATGATGGGTCTGATGAGGGCCAAGTACAGTGGTAACTGTCTGGATTTAGATGCCTTGCCCTTACTTATAAGTTGACCAACACAGAATGAGTTTCTTACTTTCTTGAACACATGTTGATCTATGCCAGGTTACTATCTACATGAGTTCTCTGATCCCTGACTAATGAATTAACTTTTTAGGGGTGTTTTATTGATGGTGTAGTTACTCAGGATGGCTGAATTCTGAAAAGGTACTATAATGCATTTCTTGGCACTGAGTTTTAAGCCATGGCATTGGCACCAGTCATTTGCTTGTTTTAGACCTTCCTAAGGGGTACTCCTGTCTTGGGGAGATTCAGTGACAACTCCCAGTTTGCATTCATCTGCAAACTTGGTCAGTCAGAGGCCTTTGACATGATTTTGACCTCCAAGAAGTAGATGCCAAAGAAGAGTGGCCCCAGCACAGAGTCCTAAGGGACTGCACAGGTAACCGGCCTCTTTGTGGAGGTGGCCTTACTGATCCTAATCTCTTGCGTCCTATCCATAAGCCAGCTAGCTATCCCGCTTGTTATAAAGGGATTTATGCTGAGTTCCATAAGTTTGTTGACAAATACTGGGGTATTGTATGAAATGTTTTAACCAGATCTAGGTTCACAGTATTCACTGCTTTCCCCTCATCCATCGCCTTAGTGATCTTTTCAAAGAAGTCCACCAGACATGACCTTCCTTTGCCAAAAAGCCACACTGGGTTGGATTCAATGTCTGGAGGTCTCCTGTGTCCATTTTGATAATTCACATGATAATTCTTTCCAGGGCTTTGCCAATAAGATTAGTCAGACTAATGGGTCTGTAGATTTCAGGATCTGTTGAAGGTCCCCAATTATGAAGGCTCTTATGAAGGGGATGACCATTGCAGTCCTCCATTCTCATGGCACAAAGCCTGTTTTAAGACTATAGTTAAATAATGACTCCAGGTTTCCTGATAAGTCATATTTCAGACTGTTCAGGAGACATCCAGGGATGTTATCAGGGTCCATTGAGGCCATGTTCTTGGCTTTAGCGAGTACAGCTAGTACATGCTAGTTGTAGTTGAAAGGAAAATATTTGATGGTATTTCTGGGGGGGGGGGTGCTTGGTGGTGATATGGGGGAAAAGTTGGAATTGAATTTGTCCACTAACAGGTTTGCTATATTGCCAGGCTCAATGAATGGGGCACCATTAAGCACCCCTTCAGCACATTGCTGCATCCTGATCTTGCAGTTTCTGACATAGCTGAAGAGGGCCTTATGGTTATCTGTCATCTGGAAGGCTATCTTAACCTCAGAATTGGCTTTGCTTGACCTAATTAGCTCTCTTAGTTGCCTATTTAGTTTGATGAGATAGATTTATCTTTATGGAAATTATCCTGCCTGATTTTTGCCATTTTTTTTTCTTTAGTTGTATACCCTGTTTAATTTGGAAGGGTTTGATCCTAGGGCTCATTCTGGGCTTACGTCTGGTAGGTAAAGCAGCCTCTATGCAGTCAGTGACATGGTTGTACAGAGTTTCTGAGAGCAATTCAGCATAGGCTGCTTTGTTCTCGGGGTTTGGAGGGGCATTGAATTTTGACAAACCATCACTTAATGAAAGGTAGTTTGCCTTGGAATAGTTCCTAACTGTTGCAGTTTTTACTGGGGTTACAAAGTTGATTTTGATTTTAAAGGAGACAGCTTTTTGGTTGGACCATACTGGGGAGTATAAGACATTGGGGGGCATGGCATTCTCTAGTATTTATGAGTACAAGACCCCCTATCCACACATAGAAACACAAAAACATTCGTGGAGGCTCTCAATAATAATCTGCTCAAGCAACAGAGACCTCCAAAGCAGAAATGCAAGCAACCTCCACCCCTCAACACAACCCAAATGACACATAGCCTGCAGACTCAGTGTGCCACTCAACCACAGCCAATAAGGCAAAACAACGTACCCAACACACTAGTCATATGTGACTCTATAGTCAGGCACACTGATGTCCCCCTCACTAGGCTAAACAAGGAAAAGGTTAATGTCAGTTGCCTGTCGGGTGCCAGGATCCGCCACATAACCCATGCACTCAGGTCACTCCACAACAAGTACAAATGTGACTCTGTCATTGTCCATGGTGGTGTGAACTACCTGAGATGTACCTCCCTGAACTACATGAAAAGAGACATGGAAGAGCTCTCTGATCTTGTAGCCCAGGTAGGTATGACCCTAACCTTGAGTAGCATTCTGCCATCACCCAGAATGATACGGCAGTACAAGGACAAGATGATTGACTTCAACAATTGGCTAAGCTTCTGGTGTCATTCTAAAGGGATCCAGTATCTGTCTGCCTGGGATGACATGATCTACAGACCACAATGCTTTGCCAGAGATGGCCTGCACCTGTCACCCCTGGGATTCTGGATACTGACTAAGGTTCTTGCTACCCCTATAGTGCCTTTTTTAGCCAAGGTTCAAATGACAAATTCGCCACTGTAACAGGAACAGGCAAGCAAAAACTGAGGGTAATTCTACTCAATGCTAGAAGTCTAAATCTCAAAATGCACTCACTCGAGGCACTCCTTAAAATGGAGAACATCAATATCTGTGCAGTGACTGAGACATGGTTCAAGACTCCAGAGAGCACCCCTGCACTACCAGGCTATAAGTCATACCACACTTTTCGGCCATGTAACCTGTACCGGAAAACCAAAGGCGGAGGTGTGTCCATATTCATTAAGGATATCTACACCTCCAGGCTATTTGCTCAGCATAATGCAGCCAAGGTTATCCAAGTGCAACTAACTCTGGGCAAAACTGCAATCCAAATTGTAGCTTTCTGCAGATCCCCCACCATGGCCCAGGATTCCCACTCCTCTTTTCTTGATGTACTGGAAAATATTAGGGTTAAACCAAACACCCTAATAATGGGTGATTTCAACTACCCCACCATTAACTGGCAAAACCACTCATGTAACAACTCCTTCGCTCAATGCTTTCTGGAATTCATAAACTCCAATGCCCTGGATCAACTTATCCACACCCCCACCAGGGGCAACAATATCCTAGATCTAGTCATTACCAACATGAGTGACTGGTGTTCCACACCTGAAGTCAATGCCTTATTGGTCCGATCCGACCATAAGCTAATTACCCTAGATATCCACATCCTGCCCCCACCCCCCATTAAGGAAACCATGGTAAACAATTTCTCCAAAGCCAACTTCATGCTTCCTAAGACAGAAGTGGTGAACTTCATGACACCCATGCAGATGGACAATACAGTTACGACTACTGAATCCTACACAATTGCACTTTATAAGCACTTACACAAGTTCATGGCTCATGCTGTGCCAAACAGAACCAAGACGCTATTCTCCAAAAAAAGGAAGCCAATCTGGTGGTCCCCTGCCATAAACAAACTGTACAACAGAAGGAAGAAACTGTTGCAAAAGAGAGTAAAATCCCATGAATGGAGGAGCTCCTTGGTCAGCCTCAGTAAGAAGCTGCGATCCCTGATAAAATACTCCAAAGCTAGTTATGAAAACAAAATCGCCACTGATTTTAAAGACAACCACAAAGCATTCTATAGCTATGTCAAGAATCTCAATGGCAACACTCAGATCTGCTCTGAGTTACAGCACAATGGCTCTAAATATACAGACCCAACTGATATTGCCAACATCCTGGCAGATAGATTCAGGGCTAACTTTACCCCCCTCTCACCCCCTAAAGAGCCCATCTCTATACCGGAAGAATGCAAAGTTCCTGTAATCACAGCTGCACAGGTAAAAACAACACTCTCCAAAGCCAAGAACACAGCATCCATGGGACCAGACAACATCCCAGGCTGCATTCTACATGAACTACAGAATGAACTGGCACCCCACCTAAGTACCATGTTCAATCATAGCCTCACCTCAGGCTTTGTGCCTGCTGAATGGCGCACAGTGATGGTTATCCCACTCCACAAGGAGGGAGCCACCACAGACCCCGGGAACTACCGCCCCATTAGCCTGACGAGCCTGGTCTGCAAGGCCATGGAACGTATCATCATGGAACTTATAAACAAAGACATTGGTAATCTCCAAACTCTGGACCCCACCCAGTTTGGGTTTGTAAAAGGCAGATCATGTCTCCTACACCAGATAGACTTCTTTGAAGCAGTCAACAAAGCCGTAGATGAGGGTAAGGTGGTTCACACAGCCTATGTAGATCTTGCCAAGGCTTTCAATGCTATTCCCCACTCTGGAATTATAAATAAACTCACTAAACTAGGTATAAATCCCTATGTCACAAGATAGGTTGCCAACTGGCTCACTGACAGAACCCACATTGTGTAAGTAGCAGACTCCAAATCCGACTTCAGACTAGTGACAAGTGGAGTACCACAGGGTTCAGTCCTGAGTCCTCTCCTGTTTGGTATCTACTTCTCTGAAGTACAGGCTAACACAGAAGGTCTTTGGCTAACGAAGTTCACAGATGACTGTAAACTAGGAGCCATAATTGAAACTCCTACCAAAAGGGCCTCACTGAGACAGATGTCTGGTGTTAAAGCCATGGCCTCAAGCTCAATGCCAAAAAGTGCATTGTCATCCCCTTTGGTAAAACCTCTGTACCCATGAACTACAACATAGATGGTAGTATACTTAACACCGAAAGTGTGATAAGAGACCTTGGAACACAGGTGGACAGTAGTCTCTCCTTTGATAATCACATCACCACAATAGTCAGGAAATCCTTCTACATGGCACACCTCATCACAAAAGGTTTCTCATCCAGAAAAAAAGAGGTCATTGTTCCCCTCTACTCATCACTCATTAGACCCATTATAGAGTACAATGCCCCTTTTGGTATGTACCTCACAAGACATCTACAATAACTGGAAAGGCTGCAGAAATACCTCACAAAGAGGATTACCGGCCTCAAGCAGATGCCATGTGCAGACCATCTCAAAAAACTCCAATTTTAGTCTGTTGCATATTGCCTACTCAGAGGTGATCTCTGCCTAACATACAAAGCTATGTCAAACCCAGAGCTGTTGGACATGCTCCACTTAAACAAGTCCCAATCCCTCCGAGCCTCACGCTCTAGGGACCTAAACCTTGTCACCACAATAAACAGAATATGCCGGAGGGATAGATTCCTGTCCCAGAGACTTCCCATACTCTGGAATAAACTACCTATCTATATCAAACAAAGCTCCTCATTAGTACTCTTCATGAAAAATCTTGATGATTGGATGGAAAATAGGAAATTCACCCTGGGGATCACTTCTGTGCCTCTGCTCGACATTGGCACAGGAAAATAATTTTCTTGGGTGGCAAAAGCCAGGGTACCTTTTTGGCTGGGCTTGTATAGGCCCTAGGGCTGATAGCCTAGTACCTACCTATGAACCTATGAACTATGTCAGAGCTTCTACTGGTCAATTTTACTATTCGGTTAAGGGTGTTTTGTATATACAAAATCCAGGATTCCCTGTGCTTGTAGATTTGAGGCTTTGTAGGATTCCCAGTCTATAATGGAGGTAGTTAAAATCTCCCATGAGTAGGGTGTTAGGTTAGATGGTAAGTGATTCCAGTAGGTCCAAGTATGCATTGTGACCTTCTTGGGACATGGAGGGTATCCTATAGCTGGCTAGGATATGGTAGGGTATTTTGTCTATGGTGATCTGCAAGTGGACAAAGTCCAGCACATCATCCTGTTTGACCACCCTAGAGGTCTGCTTGTTACTGATGTATATGGAGACACCTCCTCCTTTAGCCCTTGTTCTTGCAGCTACTCGTCTAAAAGTGTGGGAAGCACTGAAACCTTTCACTTCAGGAGTACTCTCTTTCGCTTTAAAGCATGCCTTTGTAACTGCATATATGTCTATATTTTCATGTGTCAGGGCAGCTTCGAGGGGGTGTCATTTTTTATTTATGTGCTGGTAACACCTTGAGATTCAGTTGAGTTGATGTTGGTGTGTCAGTAGGTTTGTCAATTTGACATAGCTTAAAAAAGGGACTATGGGGGTGGATAACGTTTTGGCCAGTATTTGAAACCCTAGAGGAAACTGGTTCAGATCATCTTTGCAAAATATCATGGTTTGTTAACCATGTCTTCCCAAGATGACAAATATTGGATTCCCCTTAGAATGACACCAGAAAAACAGTCATTTGTTGAAATCAATCATTTCTTGCTCATATTGTGGCACCATCGTCAGTGAAGGTAATATGCTGCTGGTATCATCCTCAGTGATGGTAATATGCTGCTGGTATCATCCTCAGTGATGGTAATATGCTGCTGGTATCATCCTCAGTGAAGGTAATATGCTTCTGGTATCATCCTCAGTGATGGTAATATGCTGCTGGTATCATCCTCAGTGATGGTAATATGCTGCTGGCATCAACGTCAGTGAAGGTAATATACTGCTGGTATCATCCTCAGTGAAGGTAATATGCTTCTGGTATCATCCTCAGTGATGGTAATATGCTGCTGGCATCACCCTCAGTGATGGTAATATGCTGCTGGTATCATCCTCAGTGATGGTAATATGCTGCTGGTATCATCCTCAGTGATGGTAATATGCTGCTGGTATCATCCTCAGTGACAACATTGTATCATCCTCAGTAATACATTGCATTATTGTATCATTCTCAGTGATGTAATATGCTGCTCAATGCTAGGCTCACACCAGCCTGAGACACACAGTCTGAAACTCTATAATGCCTCTCTTCATATAGTTCAAGGAGGCACAGCTCAGGTCATTTACACCTACATGGTCAATGACAAAATCATACTGGTACCTGTGGTGTAATTCTTATAATCCAGGAAGGTGCATCTCAGGCCATTTACACCTACATGGACAATGATGAAATCATACTGGTATCTGTGGCATCATTCTTATAATCCAGGGAGGTACATCTTAGGTCACTTACACCTACAAGGACAATGACAAAATCATACTGGTACCTGTCGTGTAATTCTTGTAATCCAGGGAGGTGCACCTCAGGTCATTTACACCTACATGGACAATGATGAAGTCATACTGGTACCTGTGGCATAATTATGATAATCCAGGAAGGTACATCTCAGGTCATTTACACCTACATGGACAATGATGAAATCATACTGGTATCTGTGGTGTAATTCGTATAATCCAGGGAGGTACATCTCAGGTCATTTACACCTACATGGACAATGACAAAATCATACTGCTACCTGTGGCGTAATTCTTATAATCCAGGGAGGTGCATCTCAGGTCATTTACACCTGCATGGACAATGACAAAATCATACTTGTACCTGTGGCACAATTCTTATAATCCAGGGAAGTACATCTCAGGTCATTTACACCTACAAGGACAATGATAAAATCATACTGGTATCTGTGGCGTAATTCTTATAATCCAGAGAGGTATATCTCATGTCATTTACACCTACATGGACAATGATGAAATCATGTTGGTACCCCCGTGTAAATCTTTTAATCCAGGGAGGCACATCTCAGACCATTTACACCTACATGGACAATGAAAAAAACCATACTGGTACCAGTGGTGTAATTCTTATAATCCAGGGAGGTGCTTCTCAGGTCATTTACATCTACATGAACAATGATGAAATCATACCGGTACCTCTGGTATAATTTGTATAATCCAGGGAGGTACATCTCAGGTAATTTACAACTACATGGACAATGATGAAATAATACTGGTACCTGTGGCATAAGTCTTGTAATCCAGGGAGGTACATCTCAGGTCATTTACACCTACATGAACAATGATGAAATCATATTGGTACCTGTCGCATAATTCTTATAATCCAAGGAGGTACATCTCAGGTCATTTACACCTACGTAGACAATAATGAAATATTACTGTTACCTGTGGAGTAATTCTTATAATCCAGGGAGGCACATCTCAGGTCATTTACACCTACAAGGACAATGATAAAATCATACTGGTACCTGTGGCGTAATTCTTATAATCCAGAGAGGTATATCTCAGGTCATTTACAAATACGTGGACAATGATAAAACTATACTGCTACCTGTGGAATAATTCTTATAATCCAGGTAGGAACATCTCAGGTCATTTACACCTACATGGACAATGATAAAATCATACTGGTACCTGTGGCATAAATCTTATGATCCAGGGAGGTACATCTCATGTCATTTACACCTACATGGACAATGATGAAATCATGTTGGTACCCCCGTGTAAATCTTTTAATCCAGGGAGGCACATCTCAGGTCATTTACACCTACATGGACAATGAAAAAAAACACACTGGTACCAGTGGTGTAATTCTTATAATCCAGGGAGGTGCTTCTCAGGTCATTTACATCTACATGAACAATGATGAAATCATACCGGTACCTCTGGTATAATTTGTATAATCCAGGGAGGTACTTCTCAGGTAATTTACAACTACATGGACAATGATGAAATAATACTGGTACCTGTGGCATAAGTCTTATAATCCAGGGAGGTACATCTCAGGTCATTTACACCTACATGAACAATGATGAAATCATATTGGTACCTGTTGCATAATTCTTATAATCCAAGGAGGTACATCTCAGGTCATTTACACCTACGTAGACAATAATGAAATATTACTGTTACCTGTGGAGTAATTCTTATAATCCAGGGAGGCACATCTCAGGTCATTTACACCTACATGGAAAATGATAAAATCATACTCGTACTGGTGGCAAAATTCTTATAATCCAGGGAGGTGCATCTCAGGTCATTTACAGATACATGGACAATGATGAAATCATACTGGTACCGGTGGAGTAATTCTTATAATCCAGGGAGGTACATCTCAGGTCATTTACACCTACATGGGCAATGATGAAATCAAAATGGTACCTGTGGCATAATTCTTATAATCCAGGGAGGTACATCTCAGGTCATTTACACCTGCATGCACAATGATGAAATCATATTGGTAACTATAGCATAATACTTATAATCCAGGAGGTACTTCTCAGGTCCTTTACTCCTACATGGACAATGATAAAATAATACTGGTACCTGTAATGTAATTCCTATAATCCAGGGAAGTACATCTCAGGTAATTTACACCTACATGGACAATTATAAAATTATACTGGTACCTGTGGTATAATTCCTATAATCCAGGGAGGTACATCTCAGGTCATTTACACCTACACGGACAATGATAAAATCATACTGGTAACTGTGGCATAATTTTTTTAATCCAGGAAGGTGCATCTCAGGTCATTTACACCTACATGGACAATGATAAAAGCATACCGGTACCTGTGGAGTAATTCTTATAATCCAAAGAGGTGCATCTCAGGTCATTTACACCTACATGGACAATGATAAAATCATACTGGTAATGGAGGCATCACTCTTATAATCCAGGGATGTACATCACAGGTCATTTACACCTACATGGACAATGATAAAGTCATATTGGTACCTGTGGTGTAATTCTTGTAATCCAGTGAGGTACATCTCAGGTCATTTAAACCTGCATGGACAATAACAAGATCATATTGGTACCTGTGGCGTAATTCTTTTAATCCAGGGAGGCACATCACAGGTCATTTACACCTATGTGGACAATGATTAAGTCATAGTGGTACCTCTGGTGTAATTCTTATAATCCAGAGAGGTATATCTCAGGTCAATTACACCTACATGGACAATGATAAAAGCATACTGGTACCTGTGATGCAATTCTTATAATCCAGGGAGTTGCATCTCAGGTCATTTACACCTACATGGACAATGATGAAATCATATTGGTACCTGTGGCATAATTCTTTTAATCCAGGGAGGCCCATCTCAGGTATTTGACACCTACATGGACAATGATAAAATCATACTGGTACTTGTGGCATAATTCTTATAATCCAGGGAGGTACATCTCAGGTCATTTTCACCTACATAGACAATGATGAAATCATACTGTTACTTTTTTCGTAATTCTTATAATGCAGGGAGGTACATCTGATGTCATTAACAATGCATGGACAATGATGAAATCATACTGGTACCTGTGGAGTAATTTTCATTATCCAGGGAGGTATATCTCAGGTCATTTACACCTACATGGACAATGATAAAATTATACTGGTACCTGTGGCATAATTCTTCTAATCTATGGAGGTACATCTCAGGTGATTTACATCTACATGGACAATGGCAAAATCATACTGGTACATGTGGCGTAATTCATATAATCCATGGGGATGTAAAGCTCAGGTCAGTTACACCTGCATGGACAATGATAAAATCATACTGGTACCTGTGCTGTAATTCTTATAATCCAGGGAGGTGCATGTCAGGACATTTAGACATACATGGACAGTGATGAAATCATACTGGTACCTGTGGCATAATTCTTATAATCCAGAGAGATGCACCCAAGGTCATTTACACTTACATGGACAATGGTGAAATCATACTGGTACCTTTTGCATAATTCTTATAATCCAGGGAGGTACATCTCAGGTCATTTACACCTAAACGGACAATGATGAAATAATACTTGTACCTGTGGCGTAATTCTTTTAATCCAGGGAGGCACATCTCAGGTCATTTACACCTACATGGAAAATGATAAAATCATACTCGTACCGGTGGCAAAATTCTTATAATCCAGGGAGGTGCATCTCAGGTCATTTACAGATACATGGACAATGATGAAATCATACTGGTACTGGTGGCGTAATTCTTATAATCCAGGGAGGTACATCTCAGGTCATTTACACCTACATGGACAATGATGAAATCAAAATGGTACCTGTGGCATAATTCTTATAATCCAGGGAGGTAAATCTCAGGTCATTTACACCTGCATGCACAATGATGAATTCATATTGGTAACTATGGCGTAATACTTATAATCCAGGAGGTAATTCTCAGGTCCTTTACTCCTACATGGACAATGATAAAATAATACTGGTACCTGTAACATAATTCCTATAATCCAGGGAAGAACATCTCAGGTAATTTACACCTACAAGGACAATGATAAAATTATACTGGTACCTTTGGCGTAATTCCTATAATCCAGGGAGGTACATCTCAGGTCATTTACACCTACACGGACAATGATAAAAACATACTGGTAACTGTGGCATATTTTTTTTTAATCCAGGAAGGTGCATCTCAGGTCATTTACACCTACATGGACAATGATAAAATCATACTGGTAATGGAGGCATCACTCATAATCCAGGGATGTACATCACAGGTCATTTATACCTACATGGACAATGATGAAATCATACTGGTACCTGTGGTGTAATTCTTATAATCCAGGGAGGTACATCTCAGGTCATTCCCACAAGCATGGACAATGACAAAATCATACCGGTGCCTGTGACATAAATCTTTTAATCCAGGGGGCACATCTCAGGTCATAAAGACCTACAAGGACAATGATAAAATCATACTGGTACCAGTGGTGTAATTGTTATAATCCAGGGAGGTGCATCGCAGGTCATTTACAGCTACATGGACAATGATGAAATCATACTGGTTCCTGTGGCATAATTCTTATCATCCAGGGAGGGACATCTCAGGTCATTTACATCTGCATGGACAGTAGTAAAATCATACTGGTACCTGTGGTGTAGTTCTTATAATCCAAGGAGGTATATCTCAGGTCATTTACACCTACATGGACAATGATAAAATTATACTGGTACCTGTGGCATAATTCCTATAATCTATGGAGGTACATCTCAGGTGATTTACATCTACATGGACAATGACAAAATCATACTGGTACATGTAGCGTAATTCATATAATCCATGGGGATGTAAAGCTCAGGTCAGTTACATCTGCATGGACAATGATAAAATCATACTGGTACCTGTGCTGTAATTCTTATAATCCAGGGAGGTATGTCTCAGCTCATTGACCCCTACATATACAATGATGAAGTCATACTGGTACCTGTGGCTTAATTCCTATAATCCAGGGAGGTGCATCTCAGGAAATTTACACCTTCATGGACAATGATGAAATCATATTGGTATCTGTGGTGTAATTCTTATAATCCAGGGAAGTGCATGTCAGGACATTTAGACATACATGGACAATGATGAAATCATACTGGCACCTGTGGCGTAATTCTTATAATCCAGAGAGGTGCACCCAAATGCATTTGCACTTACATGGACAATGGTGAAATCATACTGGTACCTGTTGCATAATTCTTATAATCCAGGGAGGTACATCTCACGTCATTTACACCTAAATGGACAATGATGAAATAATACTTGTACCTGTGGTGTAATTCTTTTAATCCAGGTAGGCACATCTCAGGTCATTTACACTTACATGGAAAATGATAAAATCATACTCGTACCAGTGGCAAAATTCTTATAATCCAGGGAGGTGCATCTCAGGTCATTTACAGATACATGGACAATGATGAAATCATACTGGTACTGGTGGCGTAATTTTTATAATCCAGGGAGGTACATCTCAGGTCATTTACACCTACATGGTCAATGATGAAATCAAAATGGTACCTGTGGCATATTTCTTATAATCCAGGGAGGTACATCTCAGGTCATTTACACCTACATGCACAATGATGAAATCATACTGGTACCTGTGGCATAATTCTTATAATCCAGGAAGGTAAATCATAGGTCTTTTACACCTGCATGCACAATGATGAATTCATATTGGTAACTATGGCGTAATACTTATAATCCAGTAGGTACTTCTCAGGTCCTTTACTCCTACATGGACAATGATAAAATAATACTGGTACCTGTAACGTAATTCCTATAATCCAGGGAAGTACATCTCAGGTAATTTACACCTACATGGACAATTATAAAATTATACTGGTACCTGTGGTATAATTCCTATAATCCAGGGAGGTACATCTCAGGTCATTTACACCTACACGGACAATGATAAAATCATACTGGTAACTGTGGCATAATTTTTTTAATCCAGGAAGGTGCATCTCAGGTCATTTACACCTACATGGACAATGATAAAAGCATACCGGTACCTGTGGAGTAATTCTTATAATCCAAAGAGGTGCATCTCAGGTCATTTACACCTACATGGACAATGATAAAATCATACTGGTAATGGAGACATCACTCTTATAATCCAGGGATGTACATCACAGGTCATTTACACCTACATGGACAATGATAAAGTCATATTGGTACCTGTGGTGTAATTCTTGTAATCCAGTGAGGTACATCTCAGGTCATTTAAACCTGCATGGACAATGACAAGATCATACCGGTGCCCATGGCATAATTCTTTTAATCCAGGGGAGGCACATCTCAGGTCATTTACTCCTACTAGGACAATGATAAAATCATATTGGTACCTGTGGCGTAATTCTTTTAATCCAGGGAGGCACATCACAGGTCATTTACACCTATGTGGACAATGATGAAGTCATAGTGGTACCTCTGGTGTAATTCTTATAATCCAGAGAGGTATATCTCAGGTCAATTACACCTACATGGACAATGATAAAAGCATACTGGTACCTGTGATGCAATTCTTATAATCCAGGGAGTTGCATCTCAGGTCATTTACACCTACATGGACAATGATTAAATCATATTGGTACCTGTGGCATAATTCTTTTAATCCAGGGAGGCACATCTCAGGTATTTGAAACCTACATGGACAATGATAAAATCATACTGGTACTTGTGGCATAATTCTTATAATCCAGGGAGGTGCATCTCAGGTCATTTACACCTACATGGACAATGATGAAATCATACTGGTTCCTGTGGCATAATTCTTATAATCCAGGGAGGTACATCTCAGGTAATTTTCACCTACATAGACAATGATGAAATCATACTGTTACTTTTGTCGTAATTCTTATAATGCAGGGAGGTACATCTGATGTCATTAACAATGCATGGACAATGATGAAATCATACTGGTACCTGTGGAGTAATTTTCATTATCCAGGGAGGTATATCTCAGGTCATTTACACCTACATGGACAATGATAAAATTATACTGGTACCTGTGGCATAATTCTTATAATCTATGGAGGTACATCTCAGGTGATTTACATCTACATGGACAATGGCAAAATCATACTGGTACATGTGGCGTAATTCATATAATCCATGGGGATGTAAAGCTCAGGTCAGTTACACCTGCGTGGACAATGATAAAATCATACTGGTACCTGTGCTGTAATTCTTATAACCCAGGGAGGTATGTCTCAGCTCAATGACCCCTACATGTACAATGATGAAGTCATACTGGTACCTGTGGCTTAATTCCTATAATCCAGGGAGGTGCATGTCAGGACATTTAGAAATACATGGACAGTGATGAAATCAAACTGGTACCTGTGGCATAATTCTTATAATCCAGAGAGGTGCACCCAAGGTCATTTACACTTACATGGACAATGGTGAAATCATACTGGTACCTTTTGCATAATTCTTATAATCCAGGGAGGTACATCTCAGGTCATTTACACCTAAACGGACAATGATGAAATAATACTTGTACCTGTGGCGTAATTCTTTTAATCCAGGGAGGCACATCTCAGGTCATTTACACCTACATGGAAAATGATAAAATCATACTCGTACCGGTGGCAAAATTCTTATAATCCAGGGAGGTGCATCTCAGGTCATTTACACCTACATGGACAATGATAAAAGCATACCGGTACCTGTGGAGTAATTCTTATAATCCAAAGAGGTGCATCTCAGGTCATTTACACCTACATGGACAATGATAAAATCATACTGGTAATGGAGACATCACTCTTATAATCCAGGGAGGTACATCTCAGGTCATTTACACCTACATGGACAATGATGAAATCAAAATGGTACCTGTGGCATAATTCTTATAATCCAGGGAGGTAAATCTCAGGTCATTTACACCTGCATGCACAATGATGAATTCATATTGGTAACTATGGTGTAATACTTATAATCCAGGAGGTACTTCTCAGGTCCTTTACTCCTACATGGACAATGATAAAATAATACTGGTACCTGTAACATAATTCCTATAATCCAGGGAAGTACATCTCAGGTAATTTACACCTACAAGGACAATGATAAAATTATACTGGTACCTTTGGCGTAATTCCTATAATCCAGGGAGGTACATCTCAGGTCATTTACACCTACACGGACAATGATAAAAACATACTGGTAACTGTGGCATATTTTTTTTTAATCCAGGAAGGTGCATCTCAGGTCATTTACACCTACATGGACAATGATAAAATCATACTGGTAATGGAGGCATCACTCATAATCCAGGGATGTACATCACAGGTCATTTATACCTACATGGACAATGATAAAGTCATATTGGTACCTGTGGTGTAATTCTTGTAATCCAGTGAGGTACATCTCAGGTCATTTAAACCTGCATGGACAATGACAAGATCATACCGGTGCCCGTGGCATAATTCTTTTAATCCAGGGAGGCACATCTCAGGTCATTTACACCTACAAGGACAATGATAAAATCATACTGGTACCTGTGGCGTAATTCTTATAATCCAGTGAGGTGCATCCCAGGTCATTTACACCTACATGGACAATGATGAAGTCATAGTGGTACCTGTAGTGTAATTCTTATCATCCAGTGAGGTACATCTCAGGTCATTTACATCTGCATGGACAGTAGTAAAATCATACTGGTACCTGTGGTGTAGTTCTTATAGTCCAAGGAAGTATATCTCAGGTCATTTACACCTACATGGACAATGATAAAATTATACTGGTACCTGTGGCATAATTCTTATAATCTATGGAGGTACATCTCAGGTGATTTACATCTACATGGACAATGACAAAATCATACTGGTACATGTAGCATCATTTATATAATCCATGGGGATGTAAAGCTCAGGTCAGTTACACCTGCATGGACAATGATAAAATCATACTGGTACCTGTGCTGTAATTCTTATAATTCAGGGAGATATGTCTCAGCTCATTGACCCCTACATATACAATGATGAAGTCATACTGGTACCTGTGGCTTAATTCCTATAATCCAGGGAGGTGCATCTCAGGAAATTTACACCTTCATGGACAATGATGAAATCATATTGGTATCTGTGGTGTAATTCTTATAATCCAGGGAAGTGCATGTCAGGACATTTAGACATACATGGACAATGATGAAATCATACTGGCACCTGTGGCGTAATTCTTATAATCCAGAGAGGTGCACCCAAGTGCATTTGCACTTACATGGACAATGGTGAAATCATACTGGTACCTGTTGCATAATTCTTATAATCCAGGGAGGTACATCTCATGTCATTTACACCTAAATGGACAATGATGAAATAATACTTGTACCTGTGGTGTAATTCTTTTAATCCAGGGAGGCACATCTCAGGTCATTTACACTTACATGGAAAATGATAAAATCATACTCGTACCAGTGGCAAAATTCTTATAATCCAGGGAGGTGCATCTCAGGTCATTTACAGATACATGGACAATGATGAAATCATACTGGTACTGGTGGCGTAATTTTTATAATCCAGGGAGGTACATCTCAGGTCATTTACACCTACATGGACAATGATGAAATCAAAATGGTACCTGTGGCATAATTCTTATAATCCAGGGAGGTACATCTCAGGTCATTTACACCTACATGCACAATGATGAAATCATACTGGTACCTGTGGCATAATTCTTATAATCCAGGAAGGTAAATCATAGGTCTTTTACACCTACATGGACAATGATAAATTCATGCTGGTACTTAAAACCCAGGGAGGTACATCTCAGGTCATTTACACCTACATGGACAATGATGAAATCAAAATGGTACCTGTGGCATAATTCTTATAATCCAGGGAGGTACATCTCAGGTCATTTACATCTGCATGCACAATGATGAATTCATATTGGTAACTATGGCGTAATACTTATAATCCAGTAAGTACTTCTCAGGTCCTTTACTCCTACATGGACAATAATAAAATAATACTGGTACCTGTAACATAATTCCTATAATCCAGGGAAGTACATCTCAGGTAATTTACACCTACAAGGACAATTATAAAATTATACTGATACCTGTGGCATAGATCCTATAATCCAGGGAGGTACATCTCAGGTCATTTACACCTACACAGACAATGATAAAATCATACTGGTAACTGTGGCATAATTTTTTTAATCCAGGAAGGTGCATCTCAGGTCATTTACACCTACATGGACAATGATAAAATCATACTGGTAACGAAGGCATCACTCTTATAATCCAGGGATGTACATCACAGGTCATTTACGCCTACATGGACAATGATAAAGTCATATTGGTACCTGTGGTGTAATTCTTGTAATCCAGTGAGGTACATCTCAGGTCATTTAAACCTGCATGGACAATGACAAGATCATACCGGTGCCCGTGGCATAATTCTTTTAATCCAGGGAGGCACATCTCAGGTCATTTACACATACAAGGACAATGATAAAATCATACTGGTACCTGCGGCGTAATTCTTATAATCCAGTGAGATGCATCCCAGGTCATTTACACCTACATGGACAATGATGAAGTCATAGTGGTACCTGTGGTGTAATTCTTATAATCCAGTGAGGTACATCTCTGGTCATGTACACTTACATGGACAATGATGAAATCATACTGGTAACTGTGACATTATTTTTATAATCCAGTGAGGTGCATCTCAGGTCATTTACACCTACATGGACAATGATAAAAGGATACTGGTACCTGTGATGTAATTCTTATAATCCAGGGAGTTGCATCTCAGGTCATTTACACCTACATGGACAATGATGAAATCATATTGGTACCTGTGGCATAAATCTTTTAATCCAGGGAGGCACATCTCAGGTATTTGACACCTACATGGACAATGATAAAATCATACTGGTACTTGTGGCATAATTCTTATAATCCAGGGAGGTGCATCTCAGGTCATTTACACCTACATGGACAATGATGAAATCATACTTGTTCCTGTGGCATAATTCTTATAATCCAGGGAGGTGCATCTCAGGTCATTTACACCTACATGGACAATGATGAAATCATACTTGTTCCTGTGGCATAATTCTTATAATCCAGGGAGGTACATCTCAGGTCATTTTCACCTACATAGACAATGATGAAATCATACTGTTACTTTTGTCGTAATTCTTATAATCCAGGGAGGTACATCTAATGTCAGTAACAATGCATGGACAACGATGAAATCATACTGGTACCTGTGGCATAATTTTCATTATCCAGGGAGGTATATCTCAGGTCATTTACATGTACATGGAAAATGAGTAATTCTTATAATCAAGGGAGGTACATCTCAGGTCATTTACATCTGCATGGACAGTAGTAAAATCATACTGGTACCTGTGGTGTAGTTCTTATAATCTATGGAGGTACATCTCAGGTGATTTACATCTACATGGATAATGACAAAATCATACTGGTACATGTAGCGTAATTCATATAATCCATGGGGATGTAAAGCTCAGGTCAGTTACACCTGCATGGACTGGTACCTGTGCTGTAATTCTTATAATCCAGGGAGGTATGTCTCAGCTCATTGACCCCTACATATACAATGATGAAGTCATACCGGTACCTGTGGCTTAATTCCTATAATCCAGGGAGGTGCATCTCAGGAAATTTACACCTTCATGGACAATGATGAAATCATATTGGTATCTGTGGTATAATTCTTATAATCCAGGGAGGTGCATGTCAGGACATTTAGACATACATGGACAATGATGAAATCATACTGGTACCTGTGGCGTAATTCTTATAATCCAGAGAGGTGCACCCAAGGTCATTTACACTTACATGGACAATGGTGAAATCATACTGGTATCTGTTGCATAATTCTTATAATCCAGGGAGGTACATCTCACGTCATTTAGACCTAAATGGACAATGATGAAATAATACTTGTACCTGTGGCATAATTCTTTTAATCCAGGGAGGCACATCTCAGGTCATTTACACCTACATGGAAAATGATAAAATCATACTCGTACCGGTGGCACAATTCTTATAATCCAGGGAGGTGCATCTCAGGTCATTTACAGATATATAGACAATGATGAAATCATACTGGTATTGGTGGCATAATTCTTATAATCCAGGGAGGTACATCTCAGGTCATTTACACCTACATGGACAATGATGAAATCAAAATGGTACCTGTGGCATAATTCTTATAATCCAGGGAGGTACATCTCAGGTCATTTACACCTGCATGCACAATGATGAATTCATATTGGTAACTATGGTGTAATACTTATAATCCAGGAGGTACTTCTCAGGTCCTTTACTCCTACATGGACAATGATAAAATAATACTGGTACCTGTAAAGTAATTCCTATAATCCAGGGAAGTACAACTCAGGTAATTTACACCTACAAGGACAATGATAAAATTATACTGGTACATGTGGTGTAATTCCTATAATCCAGGGAGGTACATCTCAGGTCATTTACACCTACACGGACAATGATAAAATCATATTGGTAACTGTGGCGTAATTCTTATAATCCAGTGAGGTGCATCCTAGGTCATTTACACCTACATGGACAATGAGGAAGTCATAGTGGTACCTGTGGTGTAATTCTTATAATCCAGGGAGGTACATCTCAGGTCATTTACACCTACATGGTCAATGATGTAATCATACTGGTACATGTGGCATAATTCTTATAATCCAGGAAGGTAAATCCCAGGTCATTTACACCTACATGGACAATGATGAAATCATTTTGGAACCTGTGGCATAATTCTTTGAGTCCAGGGAGGCACATCACAGGTCTTTTACACCTACATGGACAATGATAAATTCATGCTGGTACTTAAAACCCAGGGAGGTGCATCTCAGGTCATTTACACCTACAGGGACAATGCTAAATCATACTGGTTCCTGTGGCATATTTCTTATAATCCAAGGAGGTACATCTCAGGTTATTTACACCTACATGGACAATGATGAAATCATACTGATTCCTGTGGCATCATTCTTATAATCCGAGGAGTTACATTGCATGTCATTTACACCTTCATGGACAATGATGAAATCAAACTGGTACCTGTGGTGTAATTCTTATAATCCAGGGAGGCACATCACAGGTCTTTTACACCTACATGGACAATGATAAATTCATGCTGGTACTTAAAACCCAGGGAGGTGCATCTCAGGTCATTTACACCTACAGGGACAATGCTAAATCATACTGGTTCCTGTGGCATATTTCTTATAATCCAAGGAGGTACATCTCAGGTTATTTACACCTACATGGACAATGATGAAATCATACTGATTCCTGTGGCATCATTCTTATAATCCGAGGAGTTACATTGCATGTCATTTACACCTTCATGGACAATGATGAAATCAAACTGGTACCTGTGGTGTAATTCTTATAATCCAGGGAGGTATATCTCAGGTCATTTACACCTACATGGACAATGATAAAATCACACTGGTACCTGTAGCCTAATTCCTATAATCCAAGGAGGTACATCTCAGGTCATTCACACCTACCTGGAAAATGACAAAATCATACTGGTACATGTGGTGTAATTCTTATAATCCAGGGGCAGGTAAATCTTGGGGCATTTACATCTGCATGGACAATGATAAAATCATACTGATACCTGTGCCGTAATTCTTATAATCTAAGGAGGTACGTCTCAGGTCATTTACCCCTACATAGACAATGATGAAGTCATATTGGTACCTGCAGTGTAATTCCTATAATCCAGGGAGGTGCATCTCATGTTATTTACACATACATGGACAATGATGAAATCATACTGGTACCTGTGGCATAATTCTTATAATCCAGGGAAGTACAACTCAGGGCATTTACACCTACATGGACAATGATGAAATCATAATGACAACTGTTGTGTAATTCTGATAATCCAGAGAGGTGCATCCAAGGTCATTTACACTTACATGTACAATGATGAAATCATACTGGTACCTGTGGCATAATTCTTATAATCCAGGGAGGTGCATCTCAGGTCATTTACACTTACATGGACAATGATGAAATCATACTGGTACCTGTGGCGGAATTCATATAATACAGGAAGGTACATCTCAGGTCATTTACACCTACATGGACAATGATAAAGTCATAGTGGTACCTGTGGCATAATTCTTATAATCCAGGGAGGTAAATCTCAGGTCATTTACACCTGAATGGACAATGATGAAATCATATTGTAACCTGTGGCATAATTCTTATAATCCATGGAGGTACATCTTAGGACATTACACCTACATGGACAATGATAAAATTATACTGGTACCTATGGCATAATTCTTATAATACAGGGAGATACATCTTAGCTGATTTACACCTACATGGACAATAATAAAATCCTACTGGTACCTGTGGCATAATTCTTTTAATCCAGGGAGGCACATCTCAGGTCATTTAAACCTACAAGGACAATGATAAAATCATACTGGTACCTGTGGTGTAATTTTTATAATCCAGGGAGGTGCATCACAGGTCATTTACACCTATGTGGACAATGATGAAGTCATAGTGGTACCTCTGGTGTAATTCTTATAATCCAGGGAGGTATATCTCAGGTCATTTACACCTACATGGACAATGATGAAATCATACTGGTACCTGTGGCATAATTCTTATTATCCAGGGAGGTAAATCTCAGGTCATTTACACCTACATGGACAATGATGAAATCATATTGGAACCTGTGGCATAATTCTTTTAATCCAGGGAGGCACATCTCAGGTATATGAAACCTACATCGACAATGATAAAATCATACTGGTACTTGTGGCATAATTCTTATAATCCAGGGAGGTGCATCTCAGGTCATTTACACCTACATGGACAATGATGAAATCATACTGGTTCCTGTGGCATAATTCTTATAATCCAGTGAGGTACATCTCTGGTCATGTACACTTACATGGACAATGATGAAATCATACTGGTAACTGTGACATTATTTTTATAATCCAGTGAGGTGCATCTCAGGTCATTTACACCTACATGGACAATGATAAAAGCATACTGGTACCTGTGATGTAATTCTTATAATCCAGGGAGTTGCATCTCAGGTTATTTACACCTCCATGAACAATGATGAAATCATATTGGTACCTGTGGCGTAATTTTTTTAATCCAGGGAGGTACATCTCAGGTATTTGACACCTACATGGACAATGATAAAATCATACTGGTACTTGTGGCATAATTCTTATAATCCAGGGTGGTGCATCTCAGGTCAATTACACCTACATGGACAATGACGAAATCATACTGGTTCCTGTGGCATAATTCTTATAATCCAGGGAGGTACATCTCAGGTCATTTTCATCTACATAGACAATGATGAAATCATACTGTTACTTTTTTCATAAATCTTATAATTCAGGGAGGTACATCTAATGTCATTAACAATGCATGGACAACGATGAAATCATACTGGTACCTGTGGCGTAATTTTCATAATCCAGGGAGGTATATCTCAGGTCATTTACAAGAACATGGAAAATAAGTAATTCTTATAATTGAGGGAGATACATCTCAGGTCATTTACACGTGCATGGACAGTAGTAAAATCATACTGGTACCTGTGGTGTAGTTCTTATAATCCAAGGAGGTATATCTCAGGTCATTTACACCTACATGGACAATGATAAAATTATACTGGTACCTGTGGCATAATTCCTATAATCTATGGAGGTACATCTCAGGTGATTTACATCTACATGGACAATGCCAAAATCACACTGGTACATGTAGCGTAATTCATATAATCCAGGGGGATGTAAAGTTCAAGTCAGTTACACCTGCATGGACAATGATAAAATCATACTGATACCTGTGGTGTAATTCTTATAATCCAGGGAGGTATGTCTCAGCTCATTTACCCTTACATGTACAATGATGAAGTCATACTGGTACCTGTGGCTTAATTCCTATAAGCCAGTGAGGTGCATCTCAGGAAATTTACACCTTCATGGACAATGATGAAATCATATTGGTATCTGTGGTGTAATTCTTATAATCCAGGGAGGTGCATGTCAGGACATTTAGACATACATGGACAATGATGAAATCATACTGGTACCTGTGGCATAATTCTTATAATCCAGAGAGGTGCATCCAAGGTCATTTACACTTACATGGACAATGGTGAAATCATACTGGTACCTGTGGCATAATTCTTATAATCCAGGGAGGTACATCTCATGTCATTTACACCTAAATGGACAATGATGAAATAATACTTGTACCTGTGACGTAATTCTTGTAATCCGGGGAGGTACATCTCATGTCATTTACACCTACATGGACAATGATGAAATCATATTGGTACCTGTGGTGTAATTCTTTTAATCCAGGGAGGGACATCTTGGATCATTTACAACAACATAGACAATAATAAAATCATAACGGTACCTGTGGTGTAATTCTTCTAATCCAGGGAGGTGCATCTCAGGTCATTTACACCTACATGGACAAAGATGAAATCATACTGGTACCTGTGGCGGAATTCTTATAATCCAGGAAGGTACATCTCAGGTCATTTACACCTACATGGGCAACGATGAAGTCATAGTGGCACCTGTGCCGTAATTCTTATAATCTAGGGAGGTAAATCTCAGGTCATTTACACCTGCATGGACAATGATGAAATCATATTGGAACCTGTGATGTAATTCTTATATTCCAGGGAGGTACATCTCAGGTCATTTACACCTACATGGACAATGATGAAATCATACTGGTACCTGTGGCATAATTCTTATAATCCAGGGAGGTACATCTCAGGTCATGTACACCTACATAAACAGTGATGAAATCATACTTGTACCTGTGACATAATTCATGTAATCCAGGGAGGTACATCTCAGGTCATTTACACATACATGAACAATGATAAAAGCATACTGGTACCTGTGACATAATTCTTATAATCCAGGGAGTTGCATCACAGGTCATTTACACCTACAAGGCAATGATAAAATCATACTGGTACCTGTGGTGTAATTTTTCTAATCCAGGGAGGTGCATCGCCGGTCATTTACACCTATGTGGACAATGATGAAGTCATAGTGGTACCTCTGGTGTCATTCTATTAATCCAGGGAGGCACATCTCAGGTATTTGAAACCTACATGGACAATGATAAAATCATACTGGTACTTGTGGCATAATTCATATAATCCATGGAGGTGCATCTCAGGTCATGTACACTTACATGGACAATGATGAAATCATACTGGTACCTGTGGCGTAATTCTTATAATCTCAGGTCATTTACTCCTACATGGACAATGATGAAATCATACTGCTACTTTTGTCTTAATTCTTATAATCCAGGGAGGTGCATCTCATGTCATTAACAATGCATGGACAATGGTGAAATCATACTGGTACCTGTGGCGTAATTTTCATAATCCAGGGAGGTATATCTCAGGTCATTTACACGTACATGGAAAATGAGTAATTCTTTTAATCCAGGGAGGTACATCTCAGGTCATTTACACCTGCATGGACAGTAATAAAATCATACTGGTACCTGTGGTGTAGTTCTTATAATCCATGGAGGTATATCTCAGGTCATTTACACCTACATGGACAATGATAAAATTATACTGGTACCTGTGGCATAATTCCTATAATCTATGGAGGTACATCTCAGGTCATTTACATCTACATGGACAATGACAAAATCATACTGGTACATGTAGCGTAATTCATAAAATCGAGGTGGAGGTAAAGCTCGGGTCATTTACACCTGCATGGACAATGATCAAATCATACTGGTACCTGTGCTGTAATTCTTATAATCCAGGGAGGTATGTCTCAGCTCATTTACCCCTACATGTACAATGATGAAGTCATACTATTACCTGTGGCTTAATTCCTATAATCCAGGGAGGTGCATCTCAGGACATTTACACCTACATGGACAATGATGAAATCATATTGGTATATGTGGTGTAATTCTTATAATCCAGGGAGGTGCATGTCAGGACATTTAGACATACATGGACAATGATGAAATCATACTGGTACCTGTGGCATAATTCTTATAATCCAGGGAGGTACAACTCAGGTCATTTACACCTACATGAACAATGATGAAATCATACTGGCAACTGTTGCGTAATTCTTATCATCCAGAGAAGTGCATCCAAGGTCATTTACACTTACAGGGAGGTGCATGTCAGGACATTTAGACATACATGGGCAATGATGAAATCATAATGGTACCTTTGGCATATTTTTTTTAATCCAGGGAGACATATCTCAGGTCATTTACACCTACATGGACAATGATAAAATCAGACGGGTACCTGTGGTCTTATTCTTAAAATCCAGGGAGGTGCATCTCAGGTCATTTACACCTACATGGACAATGATGAAATCATACTGGTACCTGTGGCGGAATTCATATAATACAGGAAGGTACATCTCAGGTCATTTACACCTACATGGACAATGATAAAGTCATAGTGGTACCTGTGGCATAATTCTTATAATCCAGGGAGGTAAATCTCAGGTCATTTACACCTGAATGGACAATGATGAAATCATATTGTAACCTGTGGCATAATTCTTATAATCCATGGAGGTACATCTCAGGTCATTTACACATACATGGACAATGATAAAATCATACTGGTACCTATGGCATAATTCTTAAAATACAGGGAGAGACATCCTAGCTCATTTACACCTACATGGACAATGATAAAATCATACTGGTACCTCTGGCATAATTCTTATAATCCAGGGAGGTGCATCTCAGGTCATTTACACCTCCAGGGACAATGATGAAATCATATGGTACCTGTGGCATAATACTTATAATCAATGGAGGTGCATCTCAGGTCATTTACACATACATGGACAATGATAAAATCATACTGGTACCTATGGCATAATTCTTAAAATACAGGGAGAGACATCTTAGCTCATTTACACCTACATGGACAATGATAAAATCATACTGGTACCTGTGGCATAATTCTTACAATCCAGGGAGGTACATCTCAGGTCATTTACACATACATGGACAATGAGAAAATCATACTGGTACCTGTGGCTTAAATCTTATAATCCAGGGAGGTACATCTCAAGTCATGTACACCTACATGGACAATGATGAAATCATAATGGTACCTGTGGCATAATTCTTATAATCCAGGGAGGTACATCTCAGGTCATTTACACCTACATGGAAAATGATGAACTCATTCTGTTACCTGTGGCGTAAGTCTTATAATCCAGGGAGGTACATCTCAGGTCATTAACACCTACATGGACAATGATGAAATCATACTGGCACCTGTGACGTAATTCTTATAATCCAGGGAGGTGCATCTCATATCATTTACTCCAACATGGACAATGATAAAATCATGCTAGTACCTGTGTCGTAATTCTTATAGTCCAGGGAGATACATCTCAGGTCATTTACACCTACATGGACAATGATAAAATCATACTGGTACCTGAGGCATATTTCTTATAATCCAGGGAGGTACATCTCAGGTCATTTACACATGCATGGATAATGAAAAAATCATACCGGTGCCTGTGGCATAATTCTTTTAATCCAGGGAGGCACATCTCAGGTCATTTAAACCTACAAGGACAATGATAAAATCATACTGGTACCTGTGGTGTAATTTTTATAATCCAGGGAGGTGCATCGCAGGTCATTTACACCTACATGGACAATGATGAAATCATACTGGTACCTGTGGTATAATTCTTATTATCCAGGGAGGTATATCTCAGGTCATTTACACCTACATGGACAATGATGAAATCATACTGGTACCTGTGGCATAATTCCTTTAATCCAGGGAGGCACATCACAGGTCATTTACACCTATGTGGACAATGATAAAATCATACTGGTACCTGTGGCATAATTCTTATAATCCAGGGAGGTGCATCTCAGGTCATTTACACCTACATGGACAATGATGAAATCATACTGGTACCTGTGGCATAATTCTTATAATCTAGTGAGGTACATCTCAGGTCATTTACACCTACATGGACAATGATGAAATCATACTGGTACCTGTGGCGTAATTCTTATAATCCAGGGAGGTACATCTCAGGTCATTTACACCTACATGGACAATGATAAAAGCATACTAGTACCTGTGACATAATTATTATAATCCAGGGAGTTGCATCTCAGGTCATTTACACCTACATGGACAGTGATAAAATCATATTGGTACCTGTGACATAATTCTCATAATCCAGGAAGGTACATCTCATGTCCTTTACACCTACTTGGACAATGATGAAATCATACTGGTACCTGAGACATAATTCTTATAATCCAGGGAGGTACATCTCAGGTCATTTACACCTACATGGACAATGATAAAATCATACTGGTACCTGTGGTGTAATTCTTATAATCCAGGGAGGTGCATCTCAGGTCATTTACACCTACATGGACAATGATGAAATCATACTGGTACCTGTGGCATAATTCTTAGAATCTAGTGAGGTGCATCTCAGGTCATGTACACTTACATGGACAATGATGAAATCATACTGGTACCTGTGGCGTAATTCTTATAATCCAGGGAGGTACATCTCAGGTCATTTACACCTACATGGACAATGATGAAATCATACTGGTACCTGTGGCGTAATTCTTATAATCCAGGGAGGTACATCTCAGGTCATTTACACCTACATGGACAATGATGAAATCATACTGGTACCTGTGGTGTAATTCTTATAATCCAGGGAGGTACATCTCAGGTCATTTACACCTACATGGACAATGATAAAATCATACTGGTACCTGTGGCATAATTCTTATAATCCAGGGAGGTACATCTCAGGTCATTTACACCTACATGGACAATGATAAAATCATACTGGTACCTGTGGCATAATTCTTATAATCCAGGAGGTACATCTCAGGTCATTTACACCTACATGGACAATGATAAAATCATACTGGTACCTGTGGCATAATTCTTATAATCCAGGGAGGTACATCTCAGGTCATTTACACCTACATGGACAATGATAAAATCATACTGGTACCTGTGGTGTAATTCCTATAATCCAGGGAGGTACATCTCAGTCATTTACACCTGCATGGACAATGATAAAATCATACTGGTACCTGTGGCATAATTCTTATAATCCAGGGAGGTGCATCTCAGGTCATTTACACCTACATGGACAATGATAAAATCATACTGGTACCTGTGGTGTAATTCTTATAATCCAGGGAGGTGCATCTCAGGTCATTTACACCTACATGGACAATGATGAAATCATACTGGTACCTGTGGCATAATTCTTATAATCCAGGGAGGTACATCTCAGGTCATTTACACCTACATGGACAATGATGAAATCATACTGGTACCTGTGGTGTAATTCTTATAATCCAGGGAGGTACATCTCAGGTCATTTACACCTACATGGACAATGATGAAATCATACTGGTACCTGTGGTGTAATTCTTATAATCCAGGGAGGTACATCTCAGGTCATTTACACCTACATGGACAATGATGAAATCATACTGGTACCTGTGGTGTAATTCTTGTAATCCAGGGAGGTACATCTCAGGTCATTTACACCTACATGGACAATGATGAAATCATACTGGTACCTGTGGCATAATTCTTATAATCCAGGGAGGTACATCTCAGGTCATTTACATCTACATGGTCAATGATGAAATCATACTGGTACCTGTGGTGTAATTCTTATAATCCAGGGAGGTGCATCTCAGGTCATTTACACCTACATGGACAATGATGAAATCATACTGGTACCTGTGACATAATTCTCATAATCAAGGGAGGTACATCTCAGGTCATTTACACCTACATGGACAATGATGAAATAATAATGGTACCTGTGGTGTAATTCTTGTAATCCAGGGAGGTACATCTCAGGTCATTTACACCTACATGGACAATGATAAAGTCATACTGGTACCTGTGGCATAATTCTTATAATCCAGGGAGGTACATCTCAGGTCATTTACATCTACATGGACAATGATGAAATCATACTGGTACCTGTGGTGTAATTCTTATAATCCAGGGAGGTACATCTCAGGTCATTTACACCTACATGGACAATGATAAAATCATACTGGTACCTGTGGCATAATTCTTATAATCCAGGGAGGTACATCTCAGGTCATTTACACCTACATGGACAATGATGAAATCATACTGGTACCTGTGGCATAATTCTTATAATCCAGGAAGGTACATCTCATGTCATTTACACCTACTTGGACAATGATAAAATCATACTGGTACCTGTGGTCATAATTCTTAAAATCCAGGGAGGGGCATCTCAGGTCATTTACACCTACATGAGCAATGATGAAATCATACTGGTACCTGTGGCATAATTCTTATAATCCAGGAAGGTACATCTCAGGTCATTTACACCTACATGGACAATGATAAAGTCATAGTGGTGCCTGTGGCATAATTCTCATAATCCAGGACGGTACATCTCAGGTCACTTACACCTACATGGACAATGATAAAATCATACTGGTACCTGTGGCATAATTCTTATAATCCAGGGAGGTACATCTCAGGTCATTTACACCTACATGGACAATGATAACATCATACTGGTACCTGTGGCATAATTCTTATAATCCAGGGAGGTGCATCTCAGGTCATTTACACCTACATGGACAATGATGAAGTCATACTGGTACCTGTGGCATAATTCCTATAATCAAGGGAGGTACATCTCAGGTCATTTACACTTACATGGACAATGATAAAATCATACTGGTACCTGTGGCATAATTCTTATAATCCAGAGAGGTACATGTCAGGTCATTTACACCTACATGGACAGTGATAAAATCATATTGGTACCTGTGACATAATTCTCATAATCCAGGAAGGTACATCTCAGGTCACATACACCTACATGGACAATGATAAAATTATACTGGTACCTATGGCATAATTCTTATAATACAGGGAGATACATCTCAGGTCATTTACACCTACATGGACAATGATAAAATCATACTGGTACCTGTGGCGTAATTCTTATAATCCAGGGAGGTCCATCTCAGGTCATTTACACCTACATGGACAATGATGAAATCATACTGGTACCTGTGGTATATTATTATAATCCAGGGAGGTACATCTCAGGTCATTTACACATACATGGACAATGATGAAATCATACTTGTACCTGTGACATAATTCTTGTAATCCAGGGAGGTACATCTCAGGTCATTTACACCTACATGGACAATGATGAAATCATACTGGTACCTGTGGCATAATTCTTATAATCCAGGGAGGTACATCTCAGGTCATTTACACCTACATGGACAATGATAAAATCATACTGGTACCTGTGGCATAATTCTTATAATCCAGGGAGGTACATCTCAGGTCATTTACACCTACATGGACAATGATAAAATCATACTGGTACCTGTGGTGTAATTCTTATAATCCAGGGAGGTACATCTCAGGTCATTTACACCTGCATGGACAATGATGAAATCATATTGGTACCTGTGGCATAATTCTCATAATCCAGGAAGGTACATCTCAGGTCATTTACACCTACATGGACAATGATAAAATCATACTGGTACCTGTGGTGTAATTCTTATAATCCAGGAAGGTACATCTCAGGTCATTTACACCTACATGGACAATGATAAAATCATACTGGTACCTGTGGCATAATTCTTATAATCCAGGGAGGTACATCTCAGGTCATTTACACCTACATGGACAATGATAAAATCATACTGGTACCTGTGGCATAATTCTTGTAATCCAGGGAGGTACATCTCAGGTTATTTACACCTACATGGACAATGATGAAATCATACTGGTACTTGTGGCATAATTCTTATAATCCAGGGAGGTACATCTCAGGTCATTTACACTTACATGGATAATAATGAAATGATACTGGTACCTGTCTTGGAATTCTTATAATCCAGGGAGATACATCTCAGGTCATTTACACCTACATGAACAATGATGAAGACATAGTGGTACCTGTGGCATAATTCCTATAATCATGGGAGGTACATCGCAGGTCATTTACGCTTACATGGACAATGACAAAAATCATACTGGTACCTGTGGCGTAATTTATATAATCCTGAGAGGTACATGTCACGTCATTTACCCCTACATGGACAATGATAAAATCATACTGGTACCTGTGGCGTAATTCTTATAATCCAGGGAGGTCCATCTCAGGTCATTTACACCTACATGGTCAATGATGAAATCATACTGGTACCTGTGGTATATTATTATAATCCAGGGAGGTACATCTCAGGTCATTTACACCTACATGGACAATGATGAAATCATACTTGTACCTGTGACGTAATTCTTATAATCCAGGGAGGTACATCTCAGGTCATTTACACCTACATGGACAATGATGAAATCATACTTGTACCTGTGACGTAATTCTTGTAATCCAGGGAGGTACATCTCAGGTCATTTACACATACATGGACAATGAGAAAATCATACTGGTACCTGTGGCTTAAATCTTATAATCCAGGGAGGTACATCTCAAGTCATGTACACCTACATGGATAATGATGAAATCATAATGGTACCTGTGGCATAATTCTTATAATCCAGGGAGGTACATCTCAGGTCATTTACACCTACATGGACAATGATGAAATCATACTGGTACCTGTGGCATAATTCTTATAATCCAGGGAGGTACATCTCAGGTCATTTACACCTACATGGACAATGATAAAATCATACTGGTACCTGTGGTGTAATTCTTATAATCCAGGCAGGTACATCTCAGGTCATTTACACCTACATGGACAATGATGAAATCATACTGGTACCTGTGGCATAATTCTTATAATCCAGGGAGGTACATCTCAGGTCATTTACACCTACATGGACAATGATGAAATCATACTGGTACCTGTGGCATAATTCTTATAATCCAGGGAGGTACATCTCAGGTCATTTACACCTACATGGACAATGATAAAATCATACTGGTACCTGTGGTGTAATTCTTATAATCCAGGGAGGTGCATCTCAGGTCATTTACACCTACATGGACAATGATAAAATCATACTGGTACCTGTGGCATAATTCTTATAATCCAGGGAGGTACATCTCAGGTCATTTACACCTACATTGACAATGATAAAATCATACTGGTACCTGTGGCATAATTCTTTTAATCTAGGCGGCACATCTCAGGTCATAAACCCCTACAAGGACAATGAGGAAATCATACTGGTACCTGTGGCAGAATTCTTATAATCCAGGGAGGTACATCTCAGGTCATTTACACCTACATGGACAATGATGAAATCATACTGGTACCTGTGGCATAATTCTTATAATCCAGGAAGGTACATCGCAGGTCATGTACACGTACATGGACAATGATGAAATCATATTGGAACCTGTGGCATCATTCTTATAATCTAGGGAGGTATATCTCAGGTTATTTACACCTACATGGATAATGATAAAATCATACTGGTACCTGTGGCGTAATTCTTATAATCCATGGAGGTACATCTCAGGTCATTTACACCTACATGGACAATGATAACATTATACTGGTACCTGTGGTGTAATTCTTATAATCCAGGGAGGTACATCTCAGGTCATTTACACCTACATGGACAATGATACAATCATACTGGTACCTGTGGCATAATTCTTATAATCCAGTGAGGTACATCTCAGGTCATTTACACCTACATGGACAATGATAAAATCATACTGGTACCTGTGGCATAATTCTTATAATCCAGGGAGGTACATCTCAGGTCATTTACACCTACATGGACAATGATAAAATCATACTGGTACCTGTGGTGTAATTCTTATAATCCAGGGAGGTACATCTCAGGTCATTTACACCTACATGGACAATGATGAAATCATACTGGTACCTGTGGCGTAATTCTTATAATCCAGGGAGGTACATCTCAGGTCATTTACACCTACATGCACAGTGATGAAATCATATTGGTACCTGTGGCATAATTCTTATAATCCAGGAGGTACATCTCAGGTCATTTACACCTGCATGCACAATGATAAAATCATACTGGTACCTGTGGCGTAATTGTTATAATCCAGGCAGGTACATCTCAGGTCATTTACACCTGCATGGACAAAGATAAAATCGTACTGGTAGCTGTGGCATAATTCTCATAATACAGGGAGGTACATCTCAGGTCATTTACACCTGCATGCACAAAGATGAAATCATATTGGTACCTCTGGCATAATTCTTTTAATCCAGGAGGTACATCTCAGGTCATTTACACCTACACGGACAATGATAAAATCATACTGGTACCTGTGGTGTAATTCCTATAATCCAGGGAGGTACATCTCAGTCATTTACACCTGCATGGACAATGATAAAATCAAACTGGTAACTGTAGCATAATTTTTATAATCCAGTGAGGTGCATCTCAGGTCATTTACACCTACATGGACAATGATAAAATCATACTGGTACCTGTGGCGTAATTCTTATAATCCAGGGAGTTACATCTCAGGTAATTTACACCTGCATGCACAATGATGAAATCATATTGGTACCTGTGGCATAATTCTTATAATCCAGATGGTACATCACAGGTCATTTACACCTGCATGGACAATGATAAAATCATACTGGTACCTGTGGGGTAATTCTTATAATCCAGGGAGGTGCATCTCAGGTCATTTACACCTACATGGACAATGATAAAATCATACTGGTACCTGAGGCATAATTCTTATAATCCAGGGAGGTACATCTCAGGTCATTTACACCTACATGGACAATGATGAAATCATATTGGTACCTGTGGCATAATTCTTATAATCCAGGAGGTACATCTCAGGTCATTTACACACACATGAACAATGATAAAATCATACTGGTACCTGTGGCATAATTCTTATAATCCAGGGAGGTACATCTCAGGTCATTTACACCTACATGGACAATGATGAAATCATACTGGTACCTGTGACATAATTCTTATAATCCAGGGAGGTACATCTCAGGTAATTTACACCTACATGGACAATGATGAAATCATACTGTTACCTGGAGCATAATTCTTATAATCCAGGGAGGTACATCTCAAGTCATTTACACCTTCATTGACAATGATGAAATTATACTGGCACCTGTGCCGTAATTTTTATAATCCAGGGAGGTACATCTCAGGTCATTTACATCTACATGGACAATGATAAAATCATACTGGTACCTGTGGTGTAATTCTTATAATCCAGGGAGGTACATCTCAGGTTATTTACACCTACATGGACAATGATGAAATCATACTGGTACCTGTGGCATAATTCTTATAATCCAGGGAGGTACATCTCAGGTCATTTACACCTACATGGACAATGATGAAATCATATTGGTACCTGTGGCATAATTCTTATAATCCAGATGGTACATCTCATGTCATTTACACCGACATGGACAATGATAAAATCATACTGGTACCTGTGTCTTAATTCTTATAATCCAGGGAGGTACATCTCAGGTCATTTACACCTACATGGACAATGATGAAATCATACTGGTATCTGTGGCATAATTCTTATAATCCAGGGAGGTACATCTCATGTCATTTACACCTACATGGACAATGATAAAATCATACTGGTACCTGTGGTGTAATTCTTATAATCCAGGGAGGTACATCTCAGGTCATTTACACCTACATGGACAATGATGAAATCATACTGGTACCTGTGGTGTAATTCTTATAATCCAGGGAGGTACATCTCAGGTCATTTACACCTACATGGACAATGATAAAATCATACTGGTACCTGTGGCATAATTCTTATAATCCAGGGAGGTACATCTCAGGTCATTTACACCTACATGGACAATGATAAAATCATACTGGTACCTGTGGCATAATTCTTATAATCCAGGGAGGTACATCTCAGGTCATTTACACCTACATGGACAATGATGAAATCATACTGGTACCTGTGGCATAATTCTTATTATCCAGGGAGGTAAATCTCAGGTCATTTACACCTACATGGACAATGATGAAATCATACTGGTACCTGTGGCGTAATTCTTTTAATCCATGGAGGTGCATCTCAGGTCATGTACACTTACATGGACAATGATGAAATCATACTGGTACCCGTGGCATAATTCTCATAATCCAGAGAGGTACATCTCAGGTCATTTACTCCTACATGAACAATGATGAAATCATACTGGTACCTGTGACATAATTCTTATAATCCAGGGAGGTACATCTCAGGTCATTTACACCTACATGGACAATGATGAAATCATACTGGTACCTGTGGCATAATTCTTATAATCCAGGGAGGTACATCTCAGGTCATTTACACCTACATGGACAATGATGAAATCATACTGGTACTTGTGGCATAATTCTTATAATCCAGGGAGGTACATCTCAGGTCATTTACACTTACATGGATAATGATGAAATCCTATTGGTACCTGTGGTATCATTCTTATCATCCATTGGGAGTACATCTCAGGTCATTTACACCTACATGGACAATGATAACATCATAGTGGTACCTGTGGCATAATTCTTATAATCCAGGGAGGTACATCTCAGGTCATTTACACCTACATGGACAATGATGAAATCATACTGGTACCTGTGGCATAATTCTTATAATCCAGGGAGGTACATCTCAGGTCATTTACACCTACATGGACAATGATGAAATCATACTGGTACCTGTGGCATAATTCTTATAATCCAGGGAAGTACATCTCAGGTCATTTACACCTACATGGACAATGACGAACACATACTGTTACCTGTAGCATAATTCTTATAATCCAGGGAGGTACATCTCAGGTCATTTACACCTACATGGACAATGATAAAATCATACTGGTACCTGTGGCATAATTCTTATAATCCAGGGAGGTACATCTCAGGTCATTTACACATACATGAACAATGATGAAATGATACTGGTACCTGTGACATAATTCTTATAATCCAGGGAGGTACATCTCAGGTCATTTACACCTACATGGACAATGATAAAATCATACTTGTACCTGTGGCATAATTCTTATAATCCAGGGAGGTACATCTCAGGTCATTTACACCTACATGGACAATGATAAAATCATACTGGTACCTGTGGCGTAATTCTTATAATCCAGGGAGGTACATCTCAGGTCATTTACACCTACATGGACAATGATAAAATCATACTGGTACCTGTGGCGTAATTCTTATAATCCAGGGAGGTACATCTCAGGTCATTTACACCTACATGGACAATGATGAAATCATACTGGTACCTGTGGCGTAATTCTTATAATCCAGGGAGGTACATCTCAGGTCATTTACACCTGCATGCACAATGATGAAATCATATTGGTACCTGTGGCATAATTCTTATAATCCAGGAGGTACATCTCAGGTCATTTACACCTACATGGATAATGATAAAATCATACTGGTACCGGTGGCGTAATTCTTATAATCCATGGAGGTACATCTCAGGTCATTTACACCTACATGGACAATGATAAAATCATACTGGTACCTGTGGCGGAATTCTTATAATCCAGGGAGGTACATCTCAGGTCATGTACACCTACATGAACAATGATGAAATCATACTGTTACCTGTGGCGTAATTCTTATAATCCAGGGAGGTACATTTCAAGTCATTGACACCTGCATGGAAAATGATAAAATTGTACTAGTAACTGTGGTGTAATTCTTATAATCCAGGGAGGTGCATCTCAGGTCATTTACACCTACATGGACAATGATGAAATCATACTGGTACCTGTGGCATAATTCTTATAATCCAGGGAGGTACATCTCAGGTCATTTACACCTACATGGACAATGATGAAATCCTATTGGTACCTGTGGTATAATTCATATAATCCGGGGAGGTACATCTCAGGTCATTTACACCTACATGGACAGTGATAAAATCATATTGGTACCTTTGGCATAATTCTTATAACCCAGAGAGGTACATCTCAGGTCATTTACACTTACATGGACAATGATGAAATCATACTGGTACCTGTGGCATAATTCTTATAATCCAGGGAGGTACATCTCAGGTCATTTACACCTACATGGACAATGATAAAATCATACTGGTACCTGTGGCGTAATTCTTATAATCCAGGGAGGTACATCTCAGGTCATTTACACCTACATGGACAATGATAAAATCATACTGGTACCTGTGGCATAATTCTTATAATCCAGGGAGGTACATCTCAGGTCATTTACACCTACATGGACAATGATGAAATCATACTGGTACCTGTGGCATAATTCTTATAATCCAGGGAGGTACATCTCAGGTCATTTACACCTACATGGACAATGATAAAATCATACTGGTACCTGTGGTGTAATTCTTATAATCCAGGAAGGTACATCTCAGGTCATTTACACCTACATGGACAATGATAAAATCATACTGGTACCTGTGGCATAATTCTTATAATCCAGGGAGGTACATCTCAGGTCATTTACACCTACATGGACAATGATGAAATCATACTGGTACCTGTGGCATAATTCTTATAATCCAGGGAGGTACATCTCAGGTCATTTACACATACATGGACAATGATGAAATCATACTGGTACCTGTGGCATAATTCTTATAATCCAGGGAGGTACATCTCAGGTCATTTACACCTACATGGACAATGATGAAATCATACTGGTACCTGTGGTGTAATTCTTATAATCCAGGGAGGTACATCTCAGGTCATTTACACCTACATGGACAATGATGAAATCATACTGGTACCTGTGGTGGAATTCTTATAATCCAGGGAGGTACATCTCAGGTCATGTACACCTACATGAACAATGATGAAATCATACTGTTACCTGTGGCGTAATTCTTATAATCCAGGAGGTACATCTCAGGTCATTTACACCTACATGAACAATGATGAAATCATACTGTTACCTGTGGCGTAATTCTTATAATCCAGGGAGGTACATCTCAAGTCATTTACACCTGCATGGAAAATGATAAAATTGTACTAGTAACTGTGGTGTAATTCTTATAATCCAGGGAGGTGCATCTCAGGTCATTTAAACCTACATGTACAATGATCAAATAATACTGGTACCTGTGGCATAATTCTTGTAATACAGGGAGGTACATCTCAGGTTATTTACACCTACATGGACAATGATGAAATCATACTGGTACTTGTGGCATAATTCTTGTAATCCAGGGAGGTACATCTCAGGTCATTTACACTTACATGGATAATGATGAAATCATACTCATACCTGTGACGTAATTCTTATAATCCAGGGAGGTACATCTCATGTCATTTCCACCTACATGGACAATGATAAAATCATACTGGTACCTGTGGCATAATTCTTATAATCCAGGGAGGTACATCTCAGGTCATGTACACCTACATGGACAATGATGAAATCATAATGGTACCTGTGGCATAATTCTTATAATCCAGGGAGGTACATCTCAGGTCATTTACACCTACATGGACAATGATAAAATCATACTGGTACCTGTGGTGTAATTCTTATAACCCAGGGAAGTACATCTCTGGTAATTTGCACCTACATTGACAATGATGAAATCACACTGGTAACTGTGGCATAATGTTTATAATCCAGGGAGGTACATCTCATGTCATTTACACCTACATGGACAATGATAAAATCATACTGGTACCTGTGGCATAATTCTTATAATCCAGGGAGGTACATCTCAGGTCATTTACACCTACATGGACAATGATAAAATCATACTGGTACCTGTGGCATAATTCTTATAATCCAGGGAGGTACATCTCAGGTCATTTACACCTACATGGACAATGATAAAATCATACTGGTACCTGTGGTGTAATTCTTATAATCCAGGGAGGTACATCTCAGGTCATTTAAACCTACATGGACAATGATGAAATAATACTGGTACCTGTGGTGTAATTCTTGTAATCCAGGGAGGTACATCTCAGGTCATTTACACCTACATGGACAATGATAAAATCATACTGGTACCTGTGGCATAATTCTTATAATCCAGGGAGGTACATCTCAGGTCATTTACACGTACATGGACAATGATGAAATCATATTGGTACCTGTGGCATAATTCTTATAATCCAGGAGGTACATCTCAGGTCATTTAAACCTACACGGACAATGATAAAATCATATTGGTACCTGTGGCATAATTCTTATAATCCAGGGAGGTACATCTCAGGTCATTTACACCTACATGGACAATGATGAAATCATACTGGTACCTGTGGTGTAATTGTTATAATCCAGGCAGGTACATCTCAGGTCATTTACACCTGCATGGACAATGATAAAATCATACTGGTACCTGTGACATAATTCTTATAATCCAGGGAGGTACATCTCAGGTCATTTACACCTACATGGACAATGATGAAATCATACTGGTACCTGTGGCATAATTCTTATAATCCAGGGAGGTACATCTCAGGTCATTTACACTTACATGGACAATGATGAAATCATACTGGTACCTGTGGCATAATTCTTATAATCCAGGGAGGTACATCTCAGGTCATTTACACCTACATGGACAATGATAAAATCATACTGGTACCTGTGGCATAATTCTTATAATCCAGGGAGGTACATCTCAGGTCATTTACACCTACATGGACAATGATGAAATCATACTGGTACCTGTGGCATAATTCTTATAATCCAGGGAGGTACATCTCAGGTCATTTACACCTACATGGACAATGATAAAATCATACTGGTACCTGTGGTGTAATTCTTATAATCCAGGGAGGTGCATCTCAGGTCATTTAAACCTACATGGACAATGATGAAATAATAATGGTACCTGTGGCATAATTCTTGTAATCCAGGGAGGTACATCTCAGGTTATTTACACCTACATGGACAATGATGAAATCATACTGGTACTTGTGGCATAATTCTTATAATCCAGGGAGGTACATCTCAGGTCATTTACACTTACATGGATAATGATGAAATCATACTGGTACCTGTGGCATAATTCTTATAATCCAGGGAGGTACATCTCAGGCCATTTACACTTACATGGGTAATGATGAAATCATACTGGAACCTGTGGCAGAATTCTTATAATACAGGGAGGTACCTCACAGGTCATTTACACCTACATAGACAATGATGAAGAAATAGTGGTACCTGTGGCATAATTCTTATAATCCAGGGAGGTACATCTCAGGTCATTTACACCTACATGGACAATGATTAAATCATACTTGTACCAGTGGCGTAATTCTTATAATCCATGGAGGTACATCTCAGGTCATTTACACCTACATGGACAATGATGAAATCATACTGGTACCTGTGGCATAATTCTTATAATCCAGGGAGGTACATCTCAGGTCATTTACACCTACATGGACAATGATAACATCATACTGGTACCTGTGGCATAATTCTTATAATCCAGGGAGGTGCATCTCAGGTCATTTACACCTACATGGACAATGATGAAGTCATACTGGTACCTGTGGTGTAATTCCTATAATCAAGGGAGGTACATCTCAGGTCATTTACACTTACATGGACAATGACAAAAATCATACTGGTACCTGTGGCGTAATTCTTATAATCCAGAGAGGTACATGTCATGTCATTTACACCTACATGGACAGTGATAAAATCATATTGGTACCTGTGGCATAATTCTTATAATCCAGGAAGGTACATCTCAGGTCATTTACACGTACATGGACAATGATGAAATCATATTGGAAACTGTGGCATAATTCTTATAATCCAGGGAGGTGCATCTCAGGTCATTTACACCTACATGGACAATGATAAAATCATACTGGTACCTGTGGTGTAATTCTTATAATCCAGGGAGGTACATCTCAGGTCATTTACACCTACATGGACAATGATGAAATCATATTGGAACCTGTGGCATAATTCTTATAATCCAGGGAGGTACATCTCAGGTCATTTACACCTACATGGACAATGATGAAATCATACTGGTACCTGTGGCATAATTCTTATAATCCAGGGAGGTACATCTCAGGTCATTTACACATACATGAACAATGATGAAATGATACTGGTACCTGTGGCATAATTCTTATAATCCAGGGAGGTACATCTCAGGTCATTTACACCTACATGGACAATGATAAAATCATACTGGTACCTGTGGCATAATTCTTATAATCCAGGGAGGTACATCTCAGGTCATTTACACCTACATGGACAATGATGAAATCATACTGGTACCTGTGGTGTAATTCTTATAATCCAGGGAGGTGCATCTCACGTCATTTACCCCTACATGGACAGTGATAAAATCATACTGGTACCTGTGGTATAATTCTTATAATCCAGGGAGGTACATCTCAGGTCATTTACACCTACATGGACAATGATGAAATCATACTGGTACCTGTGGCATAATTCTTATAATCCAGGGAAGTACATCTCAGGTCATTTACACCTGCGTGGACAATGATAAAATCATACTGGTACCTGTGGCATAATTCTTATAATCCAGGAGGTACATCTCAGGTCATTTACACCTACATGGACAATGATAAAATCATACTGGTACCTGTGGTGTAATTCTTATAATCCAGGAAGGTACATCTCAGGTCATTTACACCTACATGGACAATGATGAAGTCATACTGGTACCTGTGGCATAATTCTTATAATCCAGGGAGGTACATCTCAGGTCATTTACACCTACATGGACAATGATAAAATCATACTTGTACCTGTGGTGTAATTCTTATAATCCAGGGAGGTGCATCTCAGGTCATTTACACCTACATGGACAATGATGAAATCATATTGGAACCTGTGGCATAATTCTTATAATCCAGGGAGGTACATCTCAGGTCATTTACACCTACATGGACAATGATAAAATCATACTGGTACCTGTGGCGTAATTCTTATAATCCAGGGAGGTACATCTCAGGTCATTTACACCTACATGGACAATGATAAAATCATACTGGTACCTGTGGCATAATTCTTATAATCCAGGAGGTACATCTCAGGTCATTTAAACCTACATGGACAATGATAAAATCATATTGGTACCTGTGGTGTAATTCCTATAATCCAGGGAGGTACATCTCAGGTCATTTACACCTACATTGACAATGATGAAATCATACTGGCACCTGTGGCATAATTCTTATAATCCAGGGAGGTACATCTCAGGTCATTTACACCTACATGGACAATGATAAAATCATACTGGTACCTGTGGCATAATTCTTATAATCCAGGGAGGTACATCTCAGGTCATTTACACCTACATGGACAATGATGAAATCATACTGGCACCTGTGACGTAATTCTTATAATCCAGGGAGGTGCATCTCATATCATTTACTCCAACATGGACAATGATAAAATCATACTGGTACCTGTGGCGTAATTGTTATAATCCAGGGAGGTACATCTCAGGTCATTTACACCTGCATGCACAATGATGAAATCATATTGGTACCTGTGGCATAATTCTTTTAATCCAGGAGGTACATCTCAGGTCATTTACACCTACACGGACAATGATAAAATCATACTGGTACCTGTGGTGTAATTCCTATAATCCAGCGAGGTACATCTCAGTCATTTACACCTGCATGGACAATGATAAAATCATACTGGTACCTGTGGCATAATTCTTATAATCCAGGGAGGTACATCTCAGGTCATTTACACCTACATGGACAATGATGAAGTCATACTGGTACCTGTGGCATAATTCTTATAATCCAGGGAGGTACATCTCAGGTCATTTACACTTACATGGACAATGATGAAATCATACTGGTAACTGTGGCATAATTCTTATAATCCAGGGAGGTACATCTCAGGTCATTTACACCTACATGGACAATGATAAAATCATACTGGTACCTGTGGCATAATTCTTATAATCCAGGGAGGTACATCTCAGGTCATTTACACCTACATGGACAATGATAAAATCATACTGGTACCTGTGGCATAATTCTTATAATCCAGGGAGGTACATCTCAGGTAATTTACACCTACATGGACAATGATGAAATCATACTGGCACCTGTACCTCTGGCATAATTCTTTTAATCCAGGAGGTACATCTCAGGTCATTTACACCTGCATGGACAGTGATAAAATCATACTGGTACCTGTGGTGTAATTCTTATAATCCAGGGAGGTACATCTCATGTCATTTACACCTACATGGACAATGATGAAATTATACTGGTACCTGTGGCGTAATTCTTATAATCCAGGGAGGTACATCTCAGGTCATTTACACCTACATGGACAATGATAAAATCATACTGGTACCTGTGGTGTAATTCTTATAATCCAGGGAGGTACATCTCAGGTCATTTACACCTACATGGACAATGATGAAATCATACTGGTACCTGTGGCATAATTCTTATAATCCAGGGAGGTACATCTCAGGTCATTTACACCTACATGGACAATGATGAAATCATACTGGTACCTGTGGCATAATTCTTATAATCCATGGAGGAACAGCTCAGGTCATTTACACCTACATGGACAATGACGAACTCATACTGTTACCTGTGGTGTAATTCTTATAACCAAGGGAAGTACATCTCAGGTCATTTACACCTACATGGACAATGATAAAATCATACTGGTACCTGTGGCATAATTCTTATAATCCAGGGAGGTACATCTCAGGTCATTTACACCTACATGGACAATGATGAAATCATATTGGAACCTGTGGCATAATTCTTATAACCCAGAAGGTACATCTCAGGTCATTTACACCTACATGGACAATGATAAAATCATACTGGTACCTGTGGCATAATTCTTATAATCCAGGGAGGTACATCTCAGGTCATTTACACCTACATGGACAATGATGAAATCATATTGGAACCTGTGGCATAATTCTTATAATCCAGGGAGGTACATCTCAGGTCATTTACACCTACATGGACAATGATAAAATCATACTGGTACCTGTGGCATAATTCTTATAATCCAGGGAGGTACATCTCAGGTCATTTACACCTACATGGACAATGATGAAATCATACTGGTACCTGTGGCATAATTCTTATAATCCAGGGAGGTACATCTCAGGTCATTTACACCTACATGGACAATGATAAAATCATACTGGTACCTGTGGCATAATTCTTATAATCCAGGGAGGTACATCTCAGGTCATTTACACCTACATGGACAATGATGAAATCATACTGGTACCTGTGGCATAATTCTTATAATCCAGGGAGGTACATCTCAGGTCATTTACACCTACATGGACAATGATAAAATCATACTGGTACCTGTGGCATAATTCTTATAATCCAGGGAGGTACATCTCAGGTCATTTACACCTACATGGACAATGATGAAATCATACTGGTACCTGTGGCATAATTCTTATAATCCAGGGAGGTACATCTCAGGTCATTTACACCTACATGGACAATGATAAAATCATACTGGTACCTGTGGTGTAATTCTTATAATCCAGGGAGGTACATCTCAGGTCATTTACACCTACATGGACAATGATGAAATCATACTGGTACCTGTGACATAATTCTCATAATCAAGGGAGGTACATCTCAGGTCATTTACACCTACATGGACAATGATGAAATCATACTGGTACCTGTGGTGTAATTCTTATAATCCAGGGAGGTACATCTCAGGTCATTTACACCTACATGGACAATGATGAAATTATACTGGTACTTGTGGCATAATTCTTATAATCCAGGGAGTTACATCTCAGGTTATTTACACCTACATGGACAATGATGAAATCATACTGGTACTTGTGGCATAATTCTTATAATCCAGGGAGGTACATCTCAGGTCATTTACACCTACATGGACAGTGATAAAATCATATTAGTACCTTTGGCATAATTCTTATAACCCAGAGAGGTACATCTCAAGTCATTTACACTTATATGGACAATGATGAAATCCTATTGGTACCTGTGGTATAATTCATATAATCCAGGGAGGTACATCTCAGGTCATTTACACCTACATGGACAATGATAAAATCATACTGGTACCTGTGGCATAATTCTTGTAATCCATGGAGGTACATCTCAGGTCATTTACACCTACATGGACAATGATAACATCATACTGGTACCTGTGGCAGAATTCTTATAATCCAGGGAGGTACATCTCAGGTCATTTACACCTACATGGACAATGATGAAGTCATACTGGTACCTGTGGCATAATTCTTATAATCCAGAGAGGTACATGTCATGTCATTTACACCTACATGGACAGTGATAAAATCATATTGGTACCTGTGGCATAATTCTCATAATCCAGGAGGTACATCTCAGGTCACTTACACCTACATGGACAATGATAAAATCAGACGGGTACCTGTGGTCTTATTCTTAAAATCCAGGGAGGTGCATCTCAGGTCAATTACACCTACATGGACAATGATGAAATCATAATGGTACCTGTGGCAGAATTCGTATAATACAGGAAGGTACATCTCAGGTCATTTACACCTACATGGACAATGATAAACTCATTCTGGTACCTGTGGTGTAATTCTTATAATCCAGGGAGGTACATCTCAGGTCATTAACACCTACATGGACAATGATGAAATCATACTGGCACCTGTGGCATAATTCTTATAATCCAGAGAGGTACATCTCAGGTTATTTACAACTACATGGACAATGATGAAATCATACTGGTACCTGTGGCATAATTCTTATAATCCAGGGAGGTACATCTCAGGTCATTTACACCTACATGGACAATGATGAAATCATACTGGTACCTGTGGCATAATTCTTATAATCCAGGGAGGTACATCTCAGGTCATTTACACCTACATGGACAATGATAAAATCATACTGGTACCTGTGGCATAATTCTTATAATCCAGGGAGGTACATCTCAGGTCATTTACACCTACATGGACAATGATAAAATCATACTGGTACCTGTGGTGTAATTCTTATAATCCAGGGAGGTACATCTCATATCATTTACTCCAACATGGACAATGATAAAATCATACTGGTACCTGTGGTGTAATTGTTATAATCCAGGCAGGTACATCTCAGGTCATTTACACCTGCATGCACAAAGATGAAATCATATTGGTACCTCTAGCATAATTCTTTTAATCCAGGAGGTACATCTCAGGTCATTTACACCTGCATGGACAATGATAAAATCAAACTGGTAACTGTGGCATAATTTTTATAATCCAGTGAGGTGCATCTCAGGTCATTTACACCTACATGGACAATGATGAAATCATACTGGTACCTGTGGCATAATTCTTATAATCCAGGGAGGTACATCTCAGGTCATTTACACCTACATGGACAATGATAACATCATACTGGTACCTGTGGCATAATTCTTATAATCCAGGGAGGTACATCTCAGGTCATTTACACCTACATGGACAATGATAAAATCATACTGGTACCTGTGGCATAATTCTTATAATCCAGGGAGGTACATCTCAGGTCATTTACACCTACATGGACAATGATGAAATCATACTGGAACCTGTGGCATAATTCTTATAATCCAGGGAGGTACATCTCAGGTCATTTACACCTACATGGACAATGATGAAATCATACTGGTACCTGTGGCATAATTCTTATAATCCAGGGAGGTACATCTCAGGTCATTTACACCTACATGGACAATGATGAAATCATACTGGTACCTGTGGCATAATTCTTATAATCCAGGGAGGTACATCTCAGGTCATTTACACCTACATGGACAATGATAAAATCATACTTGTACCTGTGGCATAATTCTTATAATCCAGGGAGGTACATCTCAGGTCATTTACACCTACATGGACAATGATAAAATCATACGGGTACCTGTGGTGTAATTCTTATAATCCAGGGAGGTACATCTCAGGTCATTTACACCTACATGGACAATGATAAAATCATACTGGTACCTGTGGCATAATTCTTATAATCCAGGGAGGTGCATCTCAGGTCATTTACACCTACATGGACAATGATGAAATCATACTGGTACCTGTGGCATAATTCTTATAATCCAGGGAGGTACATCTCAGGTCATTTACACCTACATGGACAATGATGAAATCATACTGGTACCTGTGGCATAATTCTTATAATCCAGGGAGGTACATCTCAGGTCATTTACACCTACATGGACAATGATAAAATCATACTGGTACCTGTGGCATAATTCTTATAATCCAGGGAGGTACATCTCAGGTCATTTACACCTACATGGACAATGATGAAATCATATTGGTACCTCTGGCAAAATTCTTTTAATCCAGGAGGTACATCTCAGGTCATTTACACCTACATGGACAATGATAAAATCATACTGGTACCTGTGGTGTAATTCTTATAATCCAGGGAGGTGCATCTCAGGTCATTTACACCTACATGGACAATGATGAAATAATACTGGTACCTGTGGCATAATTCTTATAATCCAGTGAGGTACATCTCAGGTCATTTACACCTACATGGACAATGATAAAATCATACTGGTACCTGTGGCATAATTCTTATAATCCAGGGAGGTACATCTCAGGTCATTTACACCTACATGGACAATGATAAAATCATACTGGTACCTGTGGCGTAATTCTTATAATCCAGGGAGGTACATCTCAGGTCATTTACACCTACATGGACAATGATGAAATCATACTGGTACCTGTGGCATAATTCTTGTAATCCAGGGAGGTACATCTCAGGTCATTTACACCTACATGGACAATGATGAAATCATACTGGTACCTGTGGCATAATTCTTATAATCCATGGAGGTACATCTCAGGTCATTTACACCTACATGGACAATGACAAACTCATTCTGTTACCTGTGGTGTAATTCTTATAATCCAGGGAGGTACATCTCTGGTAATTTGCACCTACATTGACAATGTTGAAATCATACTGGCACCTGTGGTTTAATTTTTATAATCCGGGGAGGTACATCTCAGGTCATTTACACCTACATGGACAGTGATAAAATCATATTGGTACCTGTCTCGGAATTCTTATAATCCAGTGAGATACATCTCAGGTCATTTACACCTACATGGACAATGATGAAGACATAGATGTACCTGTGGCATAATTCTTATAATCCAGGGAGGTACATCTCAGGTCATTTACACCTACATGGACAATGATAAAATCATACTGGTACCTGTGGCATAATTCTTATAATCCAGGGAGGTACATCTCAGGTCATTTACACTTATATGGACAATGATGAAATCCTATTGGTACCTGTGGTATAATTCATATAATCCAGGGAGGTACATCTCAGGTCATTTACACCTACATGGACAATGATAAAATCATAACTGACATTAAATCAGGGCCGGTGTAACTCGATAATAGATAATGAGTGATAATATATGGTAATCATATAGCTTGCTATCGGACAATAGACATAGCATTTATTACATGGATCATCTACGGTTTCACTAATCACATATAAAATATACTGGTACATTGATTATAATAGGTACTGGTCTTTTAAAAATTTACAAAAAGGAAAAAAATTATTTCCTTTTTTAAAATTTTTTAATTTTTTTTAAAAAAACCCCCCTAAAAAAAAACCCTTTTTTTTAAATTTTTTAAAAAAGGGGGAAACCCCTTTTTTCCCCAAAAAAAAAAAAAAAATTTTTTTTTTTTAAAAAGGGGGAAAAATTTTTTATTTACAAAAAAAGGAAAAAAAAATTTTTTTTTTTTTTTAAAAAAAAAATTTTTTTTTTTTCCCCAAAACAAAAAGGAAATTTTCCCTGGGGTTTTTTAAAAAAAAAACCCCCCTTTTTTAACCCCCAAAAAAAAAAATTTTTTTAAAAAAAAAAAAGGGGAATTTCCCCTTTAAAAAAAATAAAAATTTTTTTTTTTAAAAAAAGGGGGTTTAAACCCAAACAAAAAAAATTTTTAAAAAATTTTGTTTTTTTAAAGGGGGCCCATTCATTTAAAAAAAAAAATAAAAAGGGTTTGGGTAAAAAACCCAAGGTTTTTCCATTTTAAAAAAATTTTTAAAAAAAATTTTTTTTTTAAAAACCCGGGGCTTTTCCCCCTTAATTTAAAAGGGAAAAACTTTTGGGGTTTTTTTTTTCCAAAAATTTTTTTCCCCCCAAAAAAAAAAAAAACCCCTTGGGGCCCTTTTTTTAAAAATTTTTTCCCCCCGGAAAAAAAAAAGGCCCGGGAAATTTTTTAAACCGGGAGGTGCATCTCATTTTATTTAAAAAAAAAAAAATTTTTTTAAATTTTTAAAAAGGGGGGCCCCCCTTTTTCCCCTCATGGAAATGATAAAATCATATTTTTAAACCTGTGGCAAAATTTCTTATAATCCAGGGAGGTACATCTCGGGTCATTTACACCTCATGGAAATGATAAAATCTTACTGGTACCTGTTTTTTTAAAAAAAAACCCATTTTTTTTTTTTAAAAAAAAAAAAAACCCTTTTTTTTTTTTTTTAAAAATTTTTTCATTTACAAAAAGGACAAAAAATTTGGGGGGGTTTTTTTTTTTTTTTCCCCCATTTTTTTTTAAAATTTTAAAAAAAAAACCCCTTTTTTTTTTTTTGGGGGGGTTTTTTTTTCCCCAAAAAAAAAAAATTTTGGGGGTTTTTTTTTTTTCCGGAGGTCATCTCAGGTCATTTACACCTCATGGACAATGATGAAATCAACTGGAAACCTGTGGCAAAATTTTTATAATCCGGGGGGGGCCCCATTTCAACAAAAAACAAATTCCCGGTCCTTTTTTTTTTCCCCCGGGGGTTTTTTTTCCCCATTTCCAAAAAGGACAAAAAATTAGGTTTTTTAAAAAAAAAATTTTTTTCCCCTTTAAAAAAAAAAATTTTTTTGGTTTCCAAACCCAAAAAACCCATTTTTTAAAAAAAAAAAAATTTTTTTCCCCGGTCCTTTTTTTTTTGGGGGCCCTTTTTTCCCCCAAAAAAAAAAAACCCCTTTTTTTTAATTTTATTTTTTTTCCCCATTTACAAAAAGGAAAAAAAAATTTTTTTGGGGTTTTTTAAAAAGGGGGGAATTTTTTTTTTTTTAAAAAAAAAAAAAAATTTTTTTAAATTTTTTTAAAAACCCATTTTTTCCCCAAATAAAAAAAATTTGGGGTTTTTAAAATTTCCAAAAAAAATTTTTTTTTAACCCAAAAAAATTTTTAAAAGGGTTTTTTTTTTAAAAATTTTTTCCATTTACAAAAAGGGTAAAAAATTCCCGGTTTTCCCAAAAAAAAATTTTTTTTTTTTTAAAAAAAATAAAAAAATTTTTTAAAATTTCCAAAAAAATTTTAACCCCCAAAAAAAAAAGGGTTTTAAAAATTTTTTAACCCTTTTTAAAAACCCCCCCTTTTTAAAAAAAATTTTAAAGGGGTTTTTTAAACCCTTTCCTTTGGGGCTTTTTAAAATTTCCCCCTTTTAAAAAAATTTAAGGGGGTTTTTAAAAATTTTTTTAAAATTCATTCTTTTTTTTTAAAAAAAAAAAAAAAAAATGTGTTTTTTTTTTAAAAATTTTTTTCATTTACAAAAAGGAAAAAAATTCCCTTTCCTTTTTTTTTTTTTGGGGGGAATTTTTTTCCCTTTACAAAAAGGAAAGAAAAAATTCCCGGTTTTTTTAAAAAAAAGGAAAAAAAGGGTTTTTCCCCCGGAAAAAAAAAATTTTGGCCTTTGGAATTTTTTTTAAAAAAACCCACCCCCCCCCCCAAAAAAATAAAAATTTTTTTGGGGAAATTTTTTTTGGGGGGGGCCCCCTTTTTTCCCCCTAAAAAAAAAAAAATTTTTTTTTTTTTTTTTGGGGGGCCCATTCATTTTTTAAAAAATTTTAAAATTTTGGAAATTTTTAAAAAAAACCCGGGGTTTTTTTAAAATTTCCCCCAAATAAAAAAACCCTTTTTTTAAAAAATTTTTAAACCCTTTTTTAAACTTAAATTAAAAATTTTTGGGCAAAATTTTTTTTTTTGGGGCCCCCGGAAATTTTTTTTAAAAAAAAAAAAAAAAACCCCAAACCAAAATTTTTTTAAAAAGGGAAAATTAAAATTTAATTTTAAAAAGGGGAATTTTAAAAAACCCCCGGGTTTTTAAAAAAAAAAATTTTAATTTTTTAAAAACCCCCTTTTTCCCAGGTTTTTAAAAAAAAAAATTTTCCTTTAAAAAAATTTTTTTTTGGGGGGGGGGAAAAAAAACAAAAAACAAAAAAAGGGGGTTTTTAAACCTTTTAAAAAAAAAAAATTAAGGAAAAAATTTTTTCCGGGGTTTTCTTTTTTTAAAAAAAAAAAATTTTTTAAACCGGGGTTGAAATTTTTTTCCCGGGGTTTTTTTTTTTAAAATTTTTCCCCCTTTTTTTTTTAAAAAAACCCTTTTTTAAAATTTTTTCCGGGGGTTTTTTTTTTTAAAAATTTTTTAAAAAAAATTGAAATTTTTTGGGGGTTTTTTTTTTTAAAAAAAAATTTTCCCCCCCTTAAAAAATTTAAAATTTTTGGGGGGGTTTTTTTTTTTTTAAAAAAAAAAAAAATTTTTTTTTCCCCGGGGAAAATTTTTTCCGGGGGTTTTTTTTTTTTCCCCCCCAAAAAAAAACCCCCGGGGCAAATTTTTTCCGGGGTTTAATTCTTTAAAAAAAAGGGGGTTTTTTTCCGGGGTGAAATTTTTTGGGGTTTTTTTTTTGGGGGCCCCCAAAAAACCCCAAAAAGGGGAAAATTTTTTCCGGGGGTTTTTAAACCAAAATTTTTTAAAAAAAAAATTTTTTAAAAAATTTTAAAAGGGGGGGGGTTTTTTTTTTTAAGAAATTTTTTGGGGAAAAAAAATTTTTTTTTGGGGGCTTTTTTTTAAAAAACCCCCGGGGAAAAAAAAATTTTTCCCCGGGGCTTTTTTAATCCCAAAAAATTTTTTTTAAACCAAGGAAAATTTTTTTTTCCCCTTTTTTTTAAAAATAAAAGGGGCCCGGGGTTTTTTCCAGGGAAAAAAAAATTTTTTCCCCCTTTAGGGAAAAAAAAAAAGGGTTTGGAAATTTTAAAAAAAAAATTTTTTTTTTGGAAAAATTTTAAATTTTTGGAAAATTCCCTTTTTTTTAAAACCCGGGGGGAAAAAGGTTTTTTAAAACGGGGAAAATTTTTTCCGGGGGAATTCTTTAAAAAAATTTTTAAATGAAAAATTTTTAAAAAAAAATTTATTTTTGGGGGTTTTTTTTTTTTTTCCCCCGGTTTTTTAATTTTTAAAAAAAAAAAAAAATTTTTTTTTTTTTCCCCCCAAAAAAAAAATTTTTGGGGAAAAATTTTTTGGGATTTTTTTTTTAAAAAAAAAAAAATTTTTTTTTTTAACCGGGGGACCATTTTTCCCAAAATTTTTTTTAAAATTTTCCGGGGTTTTTTTTTTTTAAAAGGGGGTCTTTTTTTTGGGGGGTTTTTTTTTCCCCTTTTTTTTTCCCGGGGGTTTTTTTTAACCCCCTTTTTTTTGGGGGGAAAAAAAAATTTTTTTTTTTTTTCCCCCCCCTTGGGCAAAAAAACCCTTTTTGGGGGGTTTTAATTTTTTGGGAAATTTTTTTTAAAATTTCCATTTTAAAAAAAATTTAAAAAAAATTTTTTTAAAAAAAAACCCCCTTTTAAAAATTTAAAAAAATTTTAAAGGGTTTTTTTTTTAAAATTTTTCCTTTTTTTTTTCCCCTTTTACAAAAAAATTTTTAAAAAAAAAAATTTTTAAACCGGGGGCCCCCCTTTTTCCCCCAAAAAAAAAATATTTTTTTTTTTAAAAAGGGGGGTTTTTTTAAAAAAATTTTAAAAAAAAAAAATTTTTTTTTTTTTAAAAAAAAGGGGGGTTTTTTTTAAAAAAAAGGAAAAAAAAACAGGGGGGGAAATTTTTAAAAAGGGGGCCCCTTTTTTTCCCCCAAAAAATGAAAAATTTCCCGGGAAATTTTTTTTGGGGGCCCCTTTTTTTCCCCCCAAAAATGAAAATTTTTTTTATTTTTTTTTAACCCCCAAAAAAAAATTTTTTAAAATTTTAAAAATTTCCGGGTTTAAAAGGGGCCCCCCCCCCAAAAAAAAAAACCTTTTTTTTTTCAAAAACTTTTTTTTTTAAAAAAAAAAAAAAAAATTTTTTTTTTTTTTTGGGGGGTTTTTTTTCCCCATTTACAACAAAAAAAACAAACTTTTTTTTTTTAAAAAACCCAAGGTTTTAAAAATTTTGGCAAAAAAAAGGGGGTTTTTAAACCGGGGAAATTTTTTTTTTTCCCAAAAAAATTTAATTTTTTAAAAAAAAAAAATTTTAAAATTTTTAAAAATTTAAAAAAAAAAATTTTCCCATTTTTTTTAAAAAAATTTTGGGGCCCCCTTTAAAAAAAAAAATTTGGTTTTTTCCCTTTTTAAAAAAATTTCCCTTTTTTAAAATTTTTCCAATGGGGCCCGGTTTTAAATTTTTTTCCGGGGGGAAAAAACCGGTTTTAACCCTTTTTTTAAAAAAATTCCCTTTTTTTCCCCCTTTAAAAAGGGGCCCTTTCCCCTTTTAAAATTTAAAAAAAAGGGGGGGTTTTTTTTAAAAGGGAAAAAAACCCCTTTCCCCTTTTTTTTTTAAAAAAAAAGGGGTTTTTTTTAAAAGGGAAAAAAAATTTTTTCCCCTTTAAAAATTTAAAAAAAAGGGGGAAAAATTTTTAAAAAAAAAATTTTTTTTAAAAAAAGGGGAAAAAAAAAAAACCCCTTTTTTAAAAATTTTTTTCCAAAAAAACCCGGTTTTCCCTAAAAAAAAAAAATTTTCCCCCCAAAAAAATTTTTTCCGGGGGGAAAAAACCCGGTTTTTTTTTTAAAAAAAAATTTTTTTTAAAAAATTTTAAAAAATTTTATTTTAACCCAAAAAAAAAATTTTTTTAAATTTCCCTTTTTTAAATTTGGGGGTTTTTTTTTTTAAAAATTTTTTTAAAAAGGAAAAATTTCCCTTTTTAAAAATAAAAAATTTTACCCCCAAAAAAAAAAAAAACCCATTTTTTTTTTTTTTATAAAAATTAAAAAATTATCTTTTTTTTAAAAATTACTTTTTTTTTTAAAAAAATTTTTCCCAAAAAAATTTTAAAAAAAATTTTCCTTTAAAAATTTTTAAAAAAAAACCCTTTTTTAAAACCCTTTTAAAAGGGAAAAATTTGGAATTTTTTTTAAAAAAAAACCCCTTTTTTTTTAAAAATAAAGGGGAAAAAAATTTTTTTTTTTTAAAAAAAATTCCCTTTTTTTCTTTTTTTTTAAAAAAATTTAAAAAAAAAAAAAAAAATTTTGGGGGTTTTAACCCAAAAAAAGGGGTAAAAAAAAAAAAAAAAATTTTTCCCGGGTTTTAATTTTAAAAAAGGAAAATTAAAATTTTCCCAACTTTTTTTAAAAAAACCTTTTTTTAAAACCCTGGGGGGAAAAAAAAATTTTTTCCCCTTCCCGGGAAAATTTAATAATGGGGGAAAAATTTTTAAAAAAAAAAAATTTTTTTTTTTTTTTAAAAAATTTTAATAATAGGGAGGGGGGAATTTTTTTAAAACCCCAAGGAAACCGGGTTTCCCCTTACAGGGGTTTTTTTCCCCCCTTTTTTAATTTTAAAAAACCCGGAAAATTTCCCTTTTTTTTTTAAAAACCAAAAATTTTTAACCTTTTAAAATTTTTAAAAATTTTAAAAAATTTTTTTTTTTAAAAAAATTTTTTAAAAAACCCCCAAAATTTTTTTTAAAAAAAAAATTTTTTTTTCCTTTAAATTTTTTTAAAATTACATTTTAAAAAAAAAAAAAGGGGGAAAGGGGAATTTTTAAAAAGGTTTTCCATTTTTTAAAAATTTAAACCGGGGAAATTTTAAAAAACCCAAGGTTTTCCATTTTTTTTAAAAATGGGGCCCCCTTTTTTTCCAAAAAAAAAATTTTTTTTTCCCCAACAAAAAAAAAAAATTCTTTTTTTTTTCCTTAAAAAAATTTTAAATTTTTTTTTTTAAAAAAATAAAAATTTTTTGGGGAAATTTTTTTTGGGGGGAAACCCCCTTTTTCCCCCCCAAAAAAAAACCCCTTTTAAATTTTTTTTTAAAAAACCCCTTTTTTCCCCCAAAATAAAAATTTTTTTTTTTTTTTGGGGAATTTTTTTAAAATTTTTGGAAAAAAAAAATTTTTTGGGGCCTTTTTTTTCCCCCCAAAATTCTTTTTTTAAACAAAAAAAAAAAAATTTTTACCCCGGGAAAAAAATTTTTTTGGGGTTTTTTTAAAAAAAAAAAATTTTTTTTTAAAAAAATTTTTTTCCCCTTTTTTTAAAAAAGGGGGTTTTATTTTTTGGAAAAAAAAAGGGGGGTTTTTTTAAAAAGGGAAAAAAACCCCTTTCCCCCGGGGGCCAAAAAAAAATTTGGGGAAAAAAATTTGGGGGAAAAATTTTAAAAATTTTCCCCGGGAAATTTTAAAAAGGGCCCGGGGTTTTAAAAAAGGGGAAAAAAAATTTTTCCCCGGGAAATTTTAAAAGGGGGTTTAAAATTTTAAATTGGGGAAAAAAAATTTTTTTGGGGAAAAAAAAAAGGGGTACATTTGGGGTTTTTTAAAAGGGGTTTTAAAAAATTTTTTCCCTTTTTAAAAATTTTAAACCGGGGGCCCCTTTTTTTTTCCAGGGAAAAAAAAAAAATTTTTTAACCGGGGAAAAATTTTAAACCCGGGGTTTCTTTTGGAAAAAAAAAGGGGGAAAAAAAAACATTTTTGGTACCTGTGGCATAATTCTTATAATCCAGAAAGGTACATCTCAGGTCATTTACACGTACGTGGGCAATGGCAAAATACTACTGGCACCTGTGCCGTAAATCTTATAATCCAGGGACGTACATCTCAGGTTTTTTACACCTGCATGGACAGTGATAAAATCATGCTGGTACCTGTGACATAATTCTTATAATCCAGGGCGGTATATCTCAAGTCATTTACAACTACATGGACAATGATGAAATCATACCTGTACTTGTGACATAATTCTTATAATCCAGGGAGGTACATCTCAGGTAATTTGCACCTACATTGACAATGTTGAAATCATACTGGCACCTGTGGTTTAATTTTTATAATCCAGGGAGGTGCATCTCATGTTATTTAATCCTACATGGACAATGATAAAATCATGCTAGTACCTGTGCCGTAATTCTTATAGTCCAGGCAGGTGCATCTCAGGTCATTTACATCTACATGGACAATGATGAAATCATACTGGTAACTGTGGCGTAATGCTTATAATCCAGGGAGGTACATCTCAGGTCATTTACACCTGCATGGACAATGATAAAATCTTACTGGTACCTGTGGCATAATTCTTATAATCCAGGGAGGTGCATCTCAGGTCATTTATACCTACATGGACAATGATGAAATCATACTTGTACCTGTGGTGTAATTCTTTTAATCCATGGAGGTACATCTCAGGTTATTTACACCTACATGGACAATAATGCAATCATGCTGGTAGTAGTGGCATAATTCCTATAATTCAGGGAGGTACATCTCAGGTCATTTACACATACATGGACAATGATGAAATCATACTGGTACATGTGGTGGAATTCTTATAATCCAGGGAGGTACATCACAGGTCATTTACACCTACATAGACAATGATGAAGACATAGTGGTACCTGTGGCATAATTCTTATAATCCAGGGATGTAAATCTCAGGTCATTTACACCTGCATGGACAATGATGAAATCATACTGGTTCTTGTGGCGTAATTCATATAATCCAGGGAGGTGCATCTCAGGACATTTACACCTACATGGACAATGATGAAATCATATTGGTACCTGCAGTGTAATTCTTATAATCCAGGGAGGTGCATCTCAGGTCTTTTACACATACATGGACAATGATGAAGTCATACTGGTTCCTGTGGCATAATTCTTATAATCCAGGGAGGTACATCTCAGGTCATTTACACCTACATGGACAATGATAAAATCATACTGGTACCTGTAGCATAATTCTTATAATCTAGGAAGGTACATCTCAGGTCATTTATACCTACATGGACAATGATAAAATCATACTGGTACCTGTGGCATAATTCTCATAATCCAGGGAGGTACATCTCAGGTCATTTACACTTACATGGACAATGATAAAATCATACTGGTACCTGTGGCATAATTCTTATAATCCAGGGAGGTACATCTCAGTCATTTACACCTACATGGACAATGATGAAATCATACTGGTACCTGTAGCATAATTCTTATAATCCAGGGAGGTACATCTTAGGTCATTTACACCTACATAAACAGTGATGAAATCATACTTGTACCTGTGACGCAATTCTTGTAATCTAGGGAGGTACATCTCAGGTCATTTACACTTACATGGACAATGATAAAATCATACTGATACCTGTGTCTTAATTCTTACAATCCAGGGAGGTACATCTCAGGTCATTTACACCTACATGGACAATGATAAAATCATACTGGTACCTGTGGCTTAATTCTTATAATACTGGGAGGTGCATCTCAGGTCATTTACACCTACACGGACAATGATGAAGTCATACTGGTACCTGCCGTGTAATTCTTATAATCAATGGAGGTACATCTCAGGTCATTTGCACTTAGATGGACAATGACAAAATCATACTGGTACCTGTGGTGTAATTCTTATAATCCAGGGAGGTACATCTCAGGTCATTTCCACCTTCATGGACAGTGATAAAATCATATTGGTACCTTTGGCATAATTCTTATAATCCAGGAAGGTACATCTCAGGTCATTTACATGTACATGGACAATGATGAAATCATGTTGGAACCTGTGGCATAACTCTTTTAATCCAGGGGGGTACATCTCAGGTGATTTACACCTACATAGACAATGATAAAATCATACTGGTACCTGTGGCATAATTCTTATAATCCATGGAGGTACATCTCAGGTCATTTACACCTACATGGACAATGATAACATCATACTGGTACCTGTGGCGGAATTCTTATAATCCAGGGATGTAAATCTCAGGTCATTTACACCTGCATGGACAATGATGAAATCGTATTGGAAGCTGTGGCATAATTCTTATAATCCAGGGAGGTACATCTCAGGTCATTTACACCTACATGGACAATGATAAAATCATACTGGTACCTGTGGCGTAATTCTTATAATCCAGGGAGGTACATCTCATGTCATTTACACCTACATGGACAATGATAAAATCATACTGGTACCTGTGGCTTAATTCTTATAATACCGGGAGGTGCATCTCAGGTCATTTACACCTACATGGACAATGATGAAGTCATACTGGTACCTGTGGCATAATTCTTATAATCAATGGAGGTACATCTCAGGTCATTTACACTTACATGGACAATGACAAAATCATACTGGTACCTGTGGCGTAATTCTTATAATCCAGGGAGGTACATCTCAGGTCATTTCCACCTTCATGGACAGTGATAAAATCATATTGGTACCTTTGGCATAATTCTTATAATCCAGGAAGGTACATCTCAGGTCATTTACACGTCCCTGGACAATGATGAAATTATATTGGATCCTGTGGCATAATTGTTATAATCCAAGGAGGTACATCTCAGGTCATTTACACCTACATGGACAATGATAACATCATACTGGTACCTGTGGCATAATAATCATGATCCATGGAGGTACATCTCAGGTCATTTACACCTACATGGACAATGATAACATTATACTGGTACCTGTGGCATAATTCTTAGAATCCAGTGAGGTGCATCTCAGGTCATCTATACCTGCATGGACAATGATTAAGTCATTCTGGTACCTGTGGCATAATTCCTATAATCAAGGGAGGTACATCTTGGGTCATTTATACTTACATGGACAATGACAAAAATCATACTGATACCTGTGGCGTAATTCTTATAATCCAAGGAGGTACATCTCACGTCATTTACACCTGCATGGACAGTGATAAAATCATGCTGATACCTGTGACGTAATTCTTATAATCCAGGGAGGTATATCTCAGGTCATTTACACCTACATGGACAATGATGAAATCATACGTATACTTGTGACGTAATTCTTGTATTCCAGGTAGGTACATCTCAGGTCATTTACACATACATGGACAATGATAAAATCATACTGGTACCTGTGGCTTAATTCTTATAATTTGGGGAGGTACATCTCTGGTCATGTACACCTACATGAACAATGATGAAATCATACTGGTACCTGTGGCATAATTCTTATAATCCAGGAAGGTGCATCTCATGTTATTCACTCCTGCATGAACAATGATAAAATCATGCTAGTACCTGTGCCGTAATTCTTATAGTCCAGGGAGGTGCATCCCAGGTCATTTACATCTACATGGTCAATGATGAAATCATACTGGTACCTGTGGCGTAATTCTTGCAATCCAGGGAGGTACATCTCAGGTTATTTACACCTACATTGACAACGATGAAATCATCCTGGTACTTGTGGCATATTTCTTATAATTCAGGGAGGTACATCTCAGGTCATTTACACTTACATGGACAATAATGAAATCATACTGGTACCTGTGGCGGTATTCTTATAATTCAGGGAGGTACATCTCAGGTCATTTACACGTACATGGACAATGATTAAGACATAGTGGTACCTGTGGCATAATTCTTTTAATCCAGGGATATAAATCTCAGGTCATTTACACCTACATGGACAATGATAAAATCATACTGGTATCTGTGCGTGATTCTTATAATCCAGGGAGGGACATCTCAGGTCATTTACACCTTCATGGACAATGATAAAATCATACTGGCACCTGTGGCGTAATTCTTATAGTCCAGGGAGTTACATCTCAGGTCATTTACACCTACATGGACAATGATAAAATCATACTGGTACCTGTGGCGTCATTCTTATAATCCAGGAAGGTACATCTCAGGTCATTTACACGTACATGGACAATGATGAAATCGTACTGGTACCTCTGGCATAATTCTTATAATCCAGGGAGGTACATCTCAGGTTATTTACACCTACATGGAGTATGATGGAATTATACTGGTACCTGTGGTGTAATGGCTTGAGTACATGCATGGTTTGGGAGAGCCTGGATCCAGATAAGCAGCTAACAGTGATCGTCTTGTCCTCTATGATGAGAGTCCATCTTCTCCTTGTTGAGCCTGGTTATGGGGCATCAGTGTATCTTACAATGATGTCCTATATAATGAGAGTCCATCTTCTCCTTGTGCAGCCTGGTTAGGGGGGCATCAGTGTATCTTACAGTGGACTCCTTTATGATGAGAGTCCATCTTTTACTTGTTCAGCCTTGATAGTGAGGCATCAGTGTATCTTACAATGGAGTCCTCTATGATGAGAGTCCATCTTCTCCTTGTTCAGACTGGTTAGGGGGGGTATCAGTGTATCTTATAATGGAGTCCTCTATGATGAAAGTCCATCTTCTCCTTGTTCAGTCTGGTTAGGGCGGCACCAGTGTATCTTACGATTGAGGCCTCTATGATGAGAGTCCATCTTCTCCTTGTTCAGCCTGGTTAGGGGGGCATCCGTGTATCTTACAATGGAGTCCTCTATGATGAGAGTCCATCTTCTCCTTCTTCAGCCTGGTTAGGGGGGCATCAATGTATCTTACAATGGAGTCCTCCATGATGAGAGTCCATCTTCTCCTTGTTCAGTCTGGTTAGGGGGGCATCAGTGTATCCTACAATGGAGTCCTCTGTGATGAGAGTCCATCTTCTCCTAGTTCAGCCTGGTTAGGGGGGCATCATTGATCTTACAATGGAGTTCTCTATGATGAGAGTCCATGTTCTACTTGTTCAGCCTGGTTTGGGGGTCATCAGTGTATCTTACAATGAAGTCCTCTATGATGAGAGTCCATTTTCTCCTTGTTCAGCCTGGTTAGGGGGGCATCACTGTATTTTACATTGGAGTCCTCTATGATGAGGGTCCATCTTCTCCTTGTTCAGCCTGGTTAGGGGTGCATAAGTGTATCTTACAATGGAGTCCTCTATGATGAGAGTTTTTCTTCTCCTTGTTCAGCCTGGTTAGGGGGCATCAGTGTATCTTACAATGGAGTCCTCTATGATGAGAGTCCATCTTCTCCTTGTTCAGTCTGGTTATTGGGGCATCAGTGTATCTTACAATGGAGTCCACTGTGATGAGAGTCCATCTTCTCCTTGTTCAACCTGGTTAGGGGGGGCGTCAGTGTATCTTACAATGCAGTCCTCTATGATGAGAGTCCATCTTCTCCTTGTTCAACCTGTTTAGGGGGGCATCAGTGTATCTTACAATGAAGTCCTCTATGATGAGAGTCCATCTTCTCCTTGTTCAGCCTGGTTAGAGGTGCATCAACATATTTTACAATGAAGTCCCCTATGATGAGAGTCCGGGGAAGGGTGTTTTTTTCTTTAGGTGCTTAATGTTTGGGGCTCTATCATGAGTGACAGTATGTATGTTGTTAGGTGTGGTTTTACCAGAGTGCCTTTTGGCTTGCTGAGGCATTGCTTTGACAATGAGAAGTCCAAGTGATATTTGTTGTTTAGGAAGATATCTTTTAAGTGCCTCAGAATATGTTAGTCTGTGTGTGTCATGTACTATGTGAGGTGGGTGTTGTGTATGAGTGGATTTGATGTAGACTTGTATGCAAGAGTTTCACCTCCAGTGTCGTTATGTAAGTACACCTCTCCTATACTGTGTCTGCTTCTTTAAGGATTAAGTGGTTGTCAGTAAACATAACACAATTGCTACATTGCCTGAAGATGCCCATATCCACCAAGCTGGCTGCAGATAAGTTAGGAAATTACGTATTCATACTGTTCAGTCATTTGATTTATGAACTACAAAGGGGTGGTGTATTGAGGTTAGGAGGCTATTAAGGTTGCTTTGTTGGTGCAGACTAATAAGGATGCTTTACTTGGGCAGATTGTACTGAACAGTACTAAATTCTGCTAATTTTAATGTTTGCACAATACGGAATTCTACTAGATCAATAGGTATTGCCATTCAACCCCCAACTGTCTGTTCTCAGCTTGTCAGCACACATGGTATTTGCTCTGTATTTACTGCTTTACATGGTATAGTTTTAAGAACCACTCTGTAGTGACAATTTGCTTTCTAGGATGGATCTATGGAAAACAATGGCTGGGAAAAGTACTTAAATTGCTTATACAACAAGCACTGGCAATGAAAGAAGGGAGGGAAAGACTTTGGAAGATTAGATGGTCTTTGTTGTATGACAGGAATAAGTAATGCATAAAATGTGTCTGAATCTGATTTTGTCTTCCTGCTACAGTACGGAATGTATTGCACTACAGCCTGGCAAAGTGGCAGTTTAGGCTGGTGTACTCCATTCTCTGCTATGAAATCATAATGGGGTTCAGAGCTGGAATTTCACCACTGGAACAGGATTGCAGGATATGAACAAATGTACATAGTACTTCTCATATTCTTTCAAAATCCAGGTGAAAAACAAAGCAAAGAATTACAAAAAGGAGAAATGCATTTTCAGGACTTAGAACCACATGTTATATCATCCGATAGTAAAGTGATTTTGCTTTGGAGAGCTCCACCACACATAATAGCATGGAAATCATCAGATGCCATGAGGACTTTGCTATTTCCTGCTTTTGGAACTAAGCCTGGACTGCAAATGGATTTTGAGAAACAAACATTTCTTTCTTACAACATCCAGCAGTAGAACCCATAACTTCAGATTATACAAAATTCTCAAAAAAAAAAAACATTTCTAAAAAAAAATATTTCTAAAAGTTAATTCTAAATACACTATCATTAGAAAACTGAATGATTATAACCTAGTCCAGATACCACAGGATTTTTGTCCTGATCCAAAGTATATTAAAATGGAAGGACACTGGACTTTGTTTATAGACAAATTGTATGAAAGATTAATGAACTTGTTTCTCTTAAGCAACTTTAGGAAAAAGTATGAACGAAACAACAAACAATGGCTTCAAATACAACAGCTAAGCTGCTTTCTAAAAATACAATACAAGCAAACCAAAAGACGTGCATGCACCATTTCCTGAATTCATTGAAATAAAGTTTGTTCAACAAAATGCATTTACTTCTGCATCATTCCTATGTACAGTGTAAAAACTAATTTCATAAATAAAGAACTTAATCCACAATAACTACTGGAATCTCATCATAAAATGTAAGTAACTCAAATCTTAATCATAAAGATATTTGATCGTAGTAATGGCCCCCAGGAAAAAAACAACGATTTTTCCTTTCTGGAAACAATTCACATGGAAGTGTTTTTCCATACAACAGTCATAGCCCCATATAAAATCTTAAACAAGTTTCGCAACACAAAACAGTCTGCTAGAGGTGGAATTGAATCACGGTTACAGATTGGGAACACATTTTCTAAAAAATATTTTGGGCTGACACAGGGTACTTGTGACAAGTGTTACGGACTGATAATCTAATCCTCTCTGAATACATCTTATTTAAGATCCCTTCTATATCTCTTCAAGTTAAAGTTCAAAATCCACAAATTAAATTCAAGAAGTTGAATGTTTGTCCACTAAAAACTTGTCATATAGTAGATTAGCCATTATTTAACACACTCATTCCTTTGTAAGTATGTAATTCACAGTCAACGATGATCTGGATTACTCTTACAGCAACAATATAAAATATTTAACAAAAAACTAAAATAGCAACAATCCCGATGTGCAAAGAATTGTTAGAACTAATGTACTATGTGTGTGTATGTGTGTGTGCACTTTTATACATATGAGACTAATGTCATTTGATCCAAAAATCAACATATCTAAGCACAACTGGTCTAAACACATTTCATTTTACACAGATAAATCAAAAACACTAAGGAAAAATGTTTTTAGAGGAGGCAAGCCCTCCTGCACCCTGTATGGGAAGGTGAAGCTTTCATCTGCTAAATTTTAATAATAGCCTGACAGTCATACCAGAGTGGGAAAAAGTGATAAACAGAGGAATTGCTCTACCAACTTATACAATGCAACACACTGTGATTAAGAAAACTGCAATGTTACTTCTAAACCAATAAAAAAGTAATGGCATTGCTCAAAAATCATAAAGTGACCTTATTATCAGATTTATAACTGGTAAAATATACTGGAAAATATCAACTGTCATTAGATTATTTAATTTAGATGACTTGTGATTACATAAAGGGTTAATTACAGAACTTGGATATAACCTCTCTCTCTCTCTCTCTATATATATATATATATATATATATATATGTGTGTGTGTGTGTGTGTGTGTGCATGCAGAAACATCTGTACACATTATATGACAATGAGTCTACGTTCTTTCATTGAATCTCATTTCACTGAATTTCATTTCACCCCAACCACATCGCTGAAACACAAATAACACAAATTACTGAAAACTCATTTCACTGAATATCATTTCACTGAACTGCAGTTAGTATATATGGTACTGTGTCAAGTACTATAAGGCAAGTAAAAGGTATATGCCTTTCCCCCACTGTAGTGTGATCCTGGAGTTAGTATATATAGTTAGGGGGTGTGGGGGCACAGCTCCCCACCTTGTTTGTTTTATATTATATTTTACTAAAAACTTCAAAACAATACATTTTAAACAATAGACATGCATAGCTGCAACACCAGCGACTAACTTGCTCCAGAAGACAATAAGTACTCAAACTAAGTGTGGGGGCTACCCCCCCCAATGTGGGGGGCTGTGTCTCCCACACACACCCCAACTATATATACTAACTGCAGGATCACACTACAGTGTGGAAAGGGCATAAACCTTTTACTTGCCTTACAGTAGTGTACACAGTCCATATATACTAACTCCTGTTCAGTGAAATGAGATTCAGTGAAATGAATTTTCAGTAATTTGTGTTTTCAGTGAAGTGTTCGGGGTGAAATGAAATTCAGTGAAATGAGATTCAACAAAACAAAGTAGACCCATGACAATACACTTACTTGAAAAACACTAAAGTACCCCAATTGCAAAAAGAAAACAAATAACATCCTTTTGCAGTAAATGAATAAAAAAAAAAAAAGACCAGTAACTTCCTGTCACAGATGGCATGGTGGTACTATTAGAGAAAGGGTTTTTAATGATGTCATGTGTATTGGGGACAGAGGAATGGGGAGGTTTACGTTAAGGTTTAGGACATACAAGTAAGTAAAGGTGGGGTACCAATAGCTTGTGTATGGGCAGGGTACTTTCTAGGAGCAAAAACATAGACTACATTACTGTAATCATTATTTGTTTTCACTTTCCTCACAATCACACTTAGGCACTTATACAAATGGCTGACTTTGGGGGTGGGATGAGGAGACATGCTATATATATATATATATATATATATATATATATATATATATATATATATATATATACACACACACACACACACACACACACACACACACACACACACACACACACACACACACACACACGTCAGCAGTAACTTGAAATACATGACTGTGGCAATTTAAACTTTTGCTTTCATCCTAATCTAACACCAGAGGGAAGCATAGGCAGAGACTTCTGTTTGTGGGCGTTAGGGAGGTAGGTAGCATTCACAGATAGGACCTGTGTATCCTCAAAGTAATTGTCTTGTTAGTTTATTGTAAATTATTTTGTCAGGTTTGAACATTAAGCTTTCGGCACAACTCAGGTCTTCCCTGACAGAAAAAAAAAACTGAAATTCTTTTCTTAAACATGATTTTTGTTTAGGCCACCATGGGATTACAAGTTTGGGAAAATGCTATAAAATGCATCCCAGAGCATCCATAACACATATTGCTTCTGTGGCATCAGCTTAAGTGAGTTCTTTTCTAAATGTTTGTTACTCTGTTGCCTTGATTAGGAAGGGATGCAAGGAAAGCTAAAGCTGAAAGGCAGCAGGGAATTTCTTTCCTTAATCATAATTTCTGTTCAAGCCATCAATTAATATAAATGGTCTGTAAAAAAACTTTAAAATGCACATCAGAGCATACAGAAAGTTATGGTTTCTTGAAAAAGCTGAAGAGTAAGGCAAAGTGTGAGAAATGGAAGAAAAAAATAATATGCATGTATGGGCTCAAAATAGCGGGAAACAGAGGGGAGCATTGGAGGATGTAGGGGGGGGGGCTGAAACAGTAGGCAGTCCCTGGGGTACCATTTCACCTTAGTCCGGCCCTATACATAGAGCTGTTGTAATATCATTCTTGCAATTAAATGCCAGTAGTTGTGAATATCTCTTTGTGAGATTGGCAAACATAGTGTTGTACACATGCCTGCTGTAAAGTAAGAGTGTTCTACTTGCATGTTATTCTGTGTGTACTAGTCCTAAATGTTTGCAGCATGAACTAAAAGGTTGCTTAGGAGGGGTGGCAGTGACAGGGTGATACACTGAAAGTGCCTAGGGGGTCCCCAACTTGATCTTTGCTGGGGGCCTCCAAAATGCTAACACTGGCCCTGGGAATTCCATCCACTCCCATTTATCATGAGTGCACAAACATCTTCTCACTAAGAGCAACATTTAATCTTTCTCATTCTGTTCTGCTCTACACTTTACTAGAAGTGCATTTGACAACTTTTCACAGCAGAAATAGCTGCCACCAACTTGTGCATTTGACAAGAGTGCATGGTAGCAAAATCTGAGGGTAATGCTACTCAATGCTAGAAGTCTAAACCTTAAAATGCACTCACTCGAGGCACTCCTTAAAATGGAGAACATTGACATCTGTGCAGTGACAGAGACCTAGTTCAAAGCTCCAGAGAGCACCCCTGCATTACCAGGCTATAATTCATACCACACCTTTTGACCATCTAACCCGGAATGAAGCACTAAAGGTGGAGGCGTGTCCATATTCATTAAGGATATCCACACCTCCAGGCTAGTTGCACAATATAATGCATCCGAGATTATCCAAGTGCAACTAACTCTGGGCAAGACTGCAATCCAATATGTAGCTTGCTACAGACCCACCCACCATGCCTCAGGATTTCCACTCCTCATTTCTTGATACACTGAAAAGCATTAGGGTACAACCCAACACCCTAATAATGGGCAAATTCAACTACCCCACTATTAACTGGGAAAACTACTCATGTACCAACTCTTTTGCGCAACGTTTTCTGGAATTCATAAATTCCAACACCTTGGATTAACTTATTCACAACCCCACCAGGGGCAGCAATATCCTAGACCTGATCATTACCAACATGGGCAACCGGTGTTCCACACCAGAGGTCAATTCCTTGTTTGTCAGATACGACCACAAGCTAATCACCCTAGTCATCCACATCCCGCCCCCATCCCCAATTAGGGAAACCACCGTAAAAAAACTTCTCCAAAGCCAACTTTACACTTCTTAAGACAGAAGTGGCAAAGTTCACAACACCCATGCAGATGGACAATAGTGGTATGACTGCTGAATCCTACACAAATGCACTTTATAAGCACTTATACGAGTGCATGGATCATGCTATCCCTAATAGAACCAAGATGCTATCCTCCAAAAAAAGGAAGCCAATCTGGTGGTCCTCTGCCATAAACAAACTCTACAACAGAAGAAAGAAACTGTTGCAAAAAAAGAGTAAAATCCCACGATCGGAGGAACTCCCTGGTCAGCCTCAGTAAGAAGCTGAGATCCCTCATAAAATCCTCCAAAGCTAGTTACGAAAACAAAATTGCCACTGACTCTAAAGACAACCACAAAGCATTCTAAAGCTATGTCAAAAATCTCAATGGCAACATTCACATCTGCACTGAGTTACAGCACAATGGCACTAAATATACAGAACCAACTGATATTGCCAACATCCTGGCAGATAGGTTCAGTGCTAACTTTACCCCCCTCTCACCCCCTAGAGGGCCCATCTCTATACCGGAAGAATGCAAAGTTCCTGTAATCATGGTTGTACAGGTAATAAAACACACTCTCCAAAGCCAAGAACACAGCATCCATGGGACCTGACAATATCCCAGGCTGCATTCTACACAAACTACAGAATGAACTGGCATCCTACCTAAGTACCATGTTCAATGGTAATGCAGATGACACTACCTTAATCTGTGCTGCACAAAACATTCCCACCCTCCTGCAAACAACTCAACTAGCATTCTCTGACACTGAAAACTACCTTACCAAACCCAACTTATCCTCAATCCAAAGAAAACTCAGCTTATGATTAAAACCAGTTCTAACAAAAACACTGATAACAGTCAATTCACTATCTACTCCACAAATGCTACTCCAATCACTCCAGTGCCACAGGCTAAGCTAGTGGGAATAACCATAGACTCCCACCTAAAATTTGATAGTCATCTCAGCTTAACTATTAAAAAAGTACATGTCAGACTGGGATCACTTTACCGTATCAAACCATTTCTTACCAACAACACAAGATCAGTCATTGCTCGCTCCCAACTTCTATCCACCCTACTCTATGCATCTCCCATTCTGACTAATCTCAACAAAATTGAACTAAGCAAAATGGAAGCCTGGTATAACAGAATTGCCTGCTTTGCTGCAAATTGCTCATATAGAACTCATCACTGTACTGCTTTGAGACAGCTCCACTGGCTTGAACTGCCCAATCTCCTAACCTACAATCAGCTCTGCCTCTGTCATTCAATCTATTTCCACCCCAATAAGTGTCCTGCCCTCAAAAACCTAGTACAACATCACTCAGCCAAAAGGCCTCTTAGATCATCAAGCAAACTACTACTAGAAGTCACCAACAGCTACAATAGCTTTGGAGATGCACTATATAGTAGTTTGGTGGCTAAAAAATGGAACTCTGTCCCCACTAGCATACAAAATACATCATCCAAAGCCTCCTTTAAAAACCTCATTAGGCAACATCTCAAGCAAAGTTGGCAGTGCCATGATTGCTCCCCAGGCTAGCGAAAGCGGATAACATATACATACTAAATCTAGAGCACTTGATAATAGTTTTCAATCTTACTCACATACACTGGCTAATCTACAATGTATGTACTGTACCTGTGTACTATGTATGTATTCTACCTATGTTCCAAATTTCAGCTGTACACCACAAATCTATTAATTACCTTTATTTTTAAATTAATATTTTTTTGTTTGTTCTCTCCACTGTAGCTGTTTATGTGCCACATACCGCTGTAAAAACATGTCTTTTGTAATTTGTGTGTATACTGATCATGTCCAAATAACTAAATGTGTCTGTAATTTTTCTTTGTGGAGCTTTTCTCCCCAGGCCTCTGCTGAAAAAGGGCCTTTACGGCTCAGTCAGACACCCCCGGTTAACAAATGTAAAATAAATATATAAAATCATAGCCTCACCTCAGGCTTTGTGTCTACTGAATAGCGCACTGCGACAGTTATCCCACTCCACAAAGGGGGAGCCACGATGGACCCCAGGAACTACCACCCCATTTGCCTGATGAGCCTGGTCTGCAAGGCCATGGAATGTATCATCATGGAACTCATAAACAAAGACATTGGTAATCTGCAAACTCTGGACCCTACTCAGTTTGGATTTGTAACAGGCAGATCATGTCTCCTAAACCTGATTGACTTCTTTGAAGCAGTCACCAAAGCCATAGATGAGGGTAAGGTGGTTCACACAGCTTATCTAGATCTCACCAAGGCTTTCAACACCATCCCCCACTCCAGAATTGTAGATAATCTCACTAAACTAGGTATAAATCCCTATGTCGCAAGATGGGTTGTCAACTGGCTCATGGACAGAACTCACACTGTGAAAGTAGCAGACTCCAAATCCAACTTCAGACCAGTGACAAGTGGAGTACCACACGGTTCAGTCCTGGGTCCTCTCCTGTTTGGTATCTACTTCTCTGAAGTACAGGCTAACACAGAAGGTCTTTGGCTAACAAAGTTTGCAGATGACTGAAAACTAGGAGCCATAACTGGAATTCCTAACAATGTGGACATACTGCAAAAGGGCCTCACTGAGACAGATGCCTGGTGTCAGAGCCATGGCCTGAAGCTCAATGCCAAAAAGTGTATTGTCATCCCCTTTGGTAAAAACTCTGTACCCATGAACTACCACATAGGCAGTAGACTACTTAACGCCGAAAGTGTGATAAGAGACCTTGGGACACAGGTGGACAGTAGTCTCTCCTTTGATAATCCTTCTACATGGCTCACCTAATCACAAAAGGTTTCTCATCCAGAAAAAAAGAGGACATCTTTCCCCTCTACTCATCACTCATTAGACCCATTATAGAGTACAACGCCCCTTTTGGTATGCACCTCAGAAGACATCTACAACAACTGGAAAGGCCACAGAAATACCTCACAAAGAGGATTACAGGCCTCAAATGGATGCCCTACGCAGACCGTCTTAAAAAACTCCAGCTTTACTCCGTAGCATATCGCCTGCTCAGAGGCGATCTCTGCCTAACATACAAAGCTATGTCAAACCCAGAGCTGTTGGACATGCTCCACTTAAAGAAATCCCAATCCCTCCAAGCTACATGCTCTAGGGACCTAAACCTTGTCACCACAATAAACAGAACATGCTAGAGGGATAGATTCCTGTCCCAGAGACTTCCCATACTCTGGAACAGACTACCTATCTATGTCAAACAGAGCTCCTCATTAGCACTCTTCAAGAAAAATCTTGATGATTGGATGGGAAATAGGAAATTCACCCTAGGGATCACTTTTGTGGCTCTGCTCGACAGGGGCACAGGAAAATAATTTTCTTGGGTGGCGAAAGCCAGGGTACCCTTTTGGCTAGGCTTATATAGGCCCTAGTGCTAATAGCCTAGTACCTACCTATGAATCTGTGATAACTATATGTACGAATATGTCTGTAGGTACATGGGTAGTCACTAAGCAATCAGTTGTCAGGTCATTAACTGCCTAACTAGAGCACCCAAAATTGAGAGTTGCCTCCCTGAGGAGTTAGTGTCAGTGATAAGTATGGTAGCAGGACAATTTTTTGCTTCTTCCGCAGGTAACCTTATATGACCCATCACTAGTGTATCATTGACTAAATGTTCTATGTTTTCTACTCATCAGAATAGCCATGACTACAAAGCAAAAGGAATCAAAAATGTTCACCATCTGCAGAACTATGGCAGGAATAAATGAGTCCACTTCACCTACGTAGACCTAGAAGGCAATGGCTGACAGGCTTGTATCTAAGTACTGGTAGACAAAAAAGGAAATTAAATTCCTTACAACTCCAAATGCAGTGGACATCAGTACTTTGTCCTTTACTTGGCCACTTTGCTGAATGCATCGGGATGAACGAGATGCAGGCCACAGTAGAAAAGGAAGGGAATGAGGCTGCTCATACGAGAGGGACACTTGACAAGTTGGAGAACCAATGTCAGTGTAGCAATCATCATCTCCTCAGACTAAAAGGAGTGGAAGGTGAAGACTTGACAAACTATTTGGAAAAGGGTTTGCCTACCCTGCTCAAGGGTCATCAGGAGGTTATTACAGAGAGGGCACACAGAGTAGCAGGCCATTACCAATAGTCCTTTACCACCGAGACAAATAATATATCATCTGATTCATTATGTGGACAAAGTTGCTTTTGGAAAATGTTAAAGAAGGCAAAGAATTTCTTTTTATGGGGCACAAAGTGAAACTGTTGCAAGACTTTTCGCAGGAATCAGTAGGGAAAAACGTTTTCCATGAGAAGGTCTCTGTACTACAGAAAGACGATCTTGACATTTTTTGGTGATTAAATTCAAGAGCAGTAAACGTTCCTTTTCTACCCTTCATCAAACCCTCCTTTTTGTGCAACAGAATATGCCAAATGTGGACCGATATAACCAACCAACCAAACCCTTCAATGAACATTTAAAGTTCAGTTAAATATAAAGGGCAGAAATCATCACAGCTCCTGGAAGGTTTGTGGTAGTAAAAATAAATGCGAAGGGTACTTTGATCATCCTATGTATGTGAGGATGCTGTAGAGTAGAGGGTGTGGTTCCCCGAGAAGCTAGCTCATAAGGAATTGGCCAGGCAACTCTTTGATGTCCCCACAGAGAATAAATAGTTTTACACCATTAACAGGGAAAGATACAGGACATTGTCAGTCCAAAACCAAACAAATACACTTCAATGCAGAGTTGGACCACTGCCAGTTGTAAAAAAATTACACAGTTCAAGTAACCAAACAAAGAACATGCTTATTCAGCTTTGAGCATTTCCAGCCTTTAAATTGAAGAAGACTCTTCCTTAATCTCTGCCGCCAGTGATATATAGTGTCATTTATTCCTTAGACATTTTACCAACAAGAAAAAATTGCACTGGTAGAATAAAATGCTTTTTCTTCGAAATAAAGTCATTTCTCCCACTGCACATCTAGGAAAGCCACAGCTGGGTAAAAAACCATGGTGATGATACTAAACTTCATAATATGAGTGAAACTAAGGAGGTGATGCCTATTTATTCAGTTGTGATGAACTCCTGTTCAGTTTAAAGGACAGAAGCACTCAGCACTGAATAAACTGTTCAATTTAAAGGACAGAAGCAGCCAATATTGAATAAACACATTATCTGGTTACTTGGAATGCGTATTTTCTTTGGACTTGCAGCGGTCCAACTCTATATTGGAGTGTATTTGTTTGGTTTTGATACAGGTTAAACTCTCATCCTTATCTTTTTCAGTTGTCCATAGGTTCATAGGTTCATAGGTTCATAGGTGTGCACTAGGCTAATGGTCCTGAAGCCTTTACAAGCCTAGCCCATAGGATTACCCTGGCATCATGCAATCCAACCTTAGTTCCCAGTGCATCTGTCGAGTAGAGCCACTGGAGTGATCCCTGGGGTGAATTTTCTATTTCCCATCCACTCATCAAGATTTGTCTTGAAGAGGGCCAGTGAGGTGCTCTGCTTGACATGTATGGGAAGTCTGTTCCATAGCATGGGCAGTCTGTGGGTTATGAACCTGTCTCTCCAGCATGTTCTGTTGATTGTGGTAATGAGATTGAGGTCTCAGAAGTGTGTGGTGTGGAGGGATTGGGATTTCTTTAGATGTAGCATTTCAAACAGAGCTGGGTCAGACATGGCTTCATAAGTCAAGCAGAGATTGCCTGTAAGTAGGTGATATGAGACAGAGAATAGTTGGAGTTTTTTGAGTCTGTCTATATAGGACAAGTATTTAAGGCCTAGGATTCTCTTTGTGAGGTACTTTTGCAATCTCTCCAGTTGTTGCAGGTGTCTAGTGAGGTACATGCCAAATGGGGCATTGTACTCGATGATTGGCCTAATGAGGGAAGAGTAGAGGGAGACAATGACCTCTTTCTTCCTGGATGCAAAACCCTTAGTCATGAGATGTGCCACAAAGAAGGACTTTCTGACCACAGTGGCAACGTGGTGGTCAAAAGAGAGGTTGCTGTCAACCTGTGTTCCCAGATCTCTTATAACGCCTTCTGTGTTCAGTGGACTGCCATTAATGTGGTAATTCAAGGGAACTGGGTTTTTCCCAAGGGGGATGACACATTTTTTGGCATTGAGCTTAAGGCCATGGTTCTAACACCAGTGACTGGTGTCATTGAGGCCTTTCTGTAAGATGTCAACATCACGTGGGGAGTTAATAAAAGCTCCCAATTTGCAATCGTCTGCGAACTTTGTCAGCCAGAGTCCCTTCGTGTTGGCCTGGACTTCAGAGAAGTAGATACCAAACAGGAGAGGACCCAGGATGAACCCTGTGGGACTCCACTCATGACTGGTCAACAGTCTGACTTGCAGTCAGCTACTTTCACTCTGTGGGTTCTATCTGTGAGCCAGTTTGCAACCCACCTTGTGATATAGGGTTGATGCCTAGCTTAGTGAGTTTTTCTATGATTCCTGAGTGGGGAATGGTATCAAAGGCCTTGGCCAGATCAAGGTAGGCTGTATGAACCACCTTGCCTTCATCCACAGCTCTGGTAACTGACTCAAAGAAGTCGACCAAGTTGAGCAGGCATGATCTACCCTTCACAAAACCAAACTGTGTAGGATCCAGAGTTTGGAGATTCCCTGTATCCTTGCTTATTAGGTCCATGATGATGCGTTCCATAGCTTTGCATATCAGACTCATCAGGCTAATTGGGTCATAATTCTGAGGGTCTGTAGTTGCTCCTCCTTTGTAGAGGGGGATGACTGTAGCAGTGCACCATTCGGTAGGAACAAAGTCTTAGGTGAGGCTGTGATTGAACAGGGCACACAGGTGAGGTGCCAGTTCACTCTGTAATTAATGTAGAACACAGCCAGGGATATTTTCAGGTCCCATATAAGCTGTATTCTTGGCCTTGGACAGTGCTGTTTTAACCTGTGCAGCAGTAATACTGGGTGCCTGGTAATCTAATGGTATTGTGATTGGTCCTTTGGGGGGGAGGGGTAAAGTTAGCACTGAATCTGTTGGGCAGTATATTGGCAATATCTGTTGGCTCGGTATAGGAGGTACCATTGTGCAGTAGCTCAGAGCAAATCTAGGTATTGCCGTGGAGATTCTTTACATAACTGTAGAAGGCCTTGTAGTTGTCTTTACTATCTGCTGCAATTCTGTTTTCATAGCTAGCTTTAGAGGATTTGATGAGGGATCTCAACCTTTTGTAGAAGCTGATAAGGGAGTTTTTCTAGTCTTGGGACTTCACCTTATTCCGCATCAGCTTCCTCCTTCTGTTGTAGAGTTTGTTTATGGCAGGGGACCACCAAAGTGGCTCCCTTTTTTTGAGGAGAACATCTTAGCTCTATTGGGTATGGTGAGATCCATGCATTTGTGTATGTGTTCGTACAGTGCATTGGTGTATGATTCGGTGGTCATGCAACTATTCTCCATTTGCAAGGGTGCCGTGAAGTTGGCCACCTCTGTTTTTAGGAGCCCAAAGTTAGCTTTGGAGAAGTTTTTCATGGTGATTACCTTTGTCGGGGTGGGGATGGGAGGGATGTGGATTTCCAAGCTGATTAGTTTGTGGTCAGATCTAACCAGGGAGGAGTTGACTATTGGTGTAGAGCAACGGTCGCTCATGTTAGTAATGACCAGGTCAAGGATGTTGCTACCTCTAGTGGGGGTAAGAATGAGCTGGTCAAGATCATTGGAATTAATGTATTCTAGAAAGCATTGGCAAGTGTATTGGTACATGAGTAGTTTTCCCAGTTAATGGAAGGGTAGTTGAAGTCACCCAGTATGAGAGTGTTAGATTGGACCCTAATATTCTCCAGGGTGCTTAGGTATGTTGAGTGTGAGTCTTGGGACATGATTAGGGACCTATAGCAGGCTACGACCTGAATCGCTGTCTTACCCAGTGTTAGCTGCACCTGAAGTATCTCAGATGCATTATGTTGAGCTACCAGTCTGGAAGTGTGTGCATCCTTTATGAATATGAAAACACCACTGCCTTTGGAGCTTCGGTCCAAGTTCTGGGATTGAAAGGTGTGGAATGAGTTATAGCCTGGTAGTGCAGAGGTGCCTTCTGCTGTCTTGAAACAGGTCTCTGTTACAGCACAAATGTCAATGTTTTCCATTTTAAAGAGTGCTTTGAGTGAGTGCATTTTGAGATTTAGACTTCTAGAGTTGAGCAGCATGACTCTCAGATTGCATTTGTTTGTAGCTGCTATGGTGGTAATTTGGTCTTTGGAATACCTCCTAGAAAAGGCACTATAGGGGAGGCAAGAGCCTTGGCCAGTATCTGGAAGCCCAGGAGTGACAGATGCAGGCCATCTCTGGCAAAGCATCGAGGTCTGTCAATCATGTCATCCCAGGCAGACAGATACTGGATCCCCTTAGAATGACACCAGAAACTTAGCCAATTGTTGAAATCAATCAGTTAGAAAAGAACACAATCGAGAAGTCATAGATGTTGAAGTAGAGATGCCAAACCAGTTCACCCTTTCTTTGTATGTCTGTCCAGCAGAAAATGAGGAGGTAAAGCAGAAAAGCAGAAAAAGAGAAGAAAATTAAAAAGTCTTTCAAAACATAACGTTTACAATTGCTTTGTTGTTTTTTTTCCCACTCGGGAAGTAACCCCTGTCACCCATCGTTACAGAGATAATTGCTGTAGTTTGAAGACAAATAAAGGTTTTTTGGTAGCATTACCACTGCCTGGGTACTGCCATAGGTGTTAGGCACAGCAACAGACCTGTAATGACCTATCTCAGCTGTAGCTGTCTCTTGTGCAACCCACTACTGTTAGAGTATGCTCAACAAGGTATTAAGGTTGAAAGTAATTTTGCTACAAATATGTAACATAAATAAGGTATAAAATAAAGCTTGCTTAAATGTAGAAATAGAGTTTAGCAATATGTGATTAGCATCCATACTAGATGACTGTGGCTTGAAAAATAAGGAATTTGCTTAATGGACATGTTTCCTACAGAATCAGCAAGAATGTATGCATTTCACACTGTCAGCAAGAAAGCTGACCTCTTACAGACTTAGAAAAAATGTAAAAAACAGGATGTATGCATTTCACATTGTCAGCAAGAGCAAAAATGTAAAAAACAGGATGTATGCAGCTTCTTTAAAGAATGGACAACAGGAAAACAATCTGTACATGTTTCTATTATATGACTGTTAAGCAAGGAAGTTTGAATGGATATACTTTGAAGTTTCCTTAAAAGACAATACCAGTATTATTTCTCTACAGGATGAAAACATAGTTTTCTGCAAACACCAGCAAACAGATGTTTTCATACAAAGACCAAAATTGAATACCAAGGAGAAAAACAGGATGTAAAACCACCGTAAAGAGACTATAGCAGATAACATTGTTAGAGATATTTGTGTAGGATCACCCATTTGTTCCGAGGTAATATTGTATCTCTCACATCATTCATGCTGTTTGAGAAGTAAAGTAGCACAGTACCTGAAGCTGAAACAGTAGTTCCTGTGATTTGTTATAAAAAGTTATGTGTATCTGCTTACAATAAGGATGTGCCTCCCCTACTCTGGTATCTTTCCTGACTACTTAAAAAAGGGCCGAGTTGGACGACCACTGATGTAGAGGGGTCACTATGGAAAAATGTCTTATTAGACACAGGAGCAGCAGTATCTGATACAAAAAGACAGTTACCTGTGAATCCAAATAAAAAGGTTTGCATTTCAGCATTTAATGGCACAAGATGCTATTTAGTGAGTAGCCAAAATGTGGACATAAAGTTTAGCCAAGTGGGACAGACATGGAAGGGTGCATTTTAATGCATCCATCTTGCTCAACTACCATTATTGGTATGGACATTCTAGGGCCTTTGGGCATAGTAACTGATCTACCTAACGGAATCATGTGGATAGGAGACAAGCAAAAAGGACAGGGAGAGCAAAGTACAGGCTGCTATGCAATCTCTATACCTGAAAACCCTGACAAACCTACAGAATATGTGAATACAGACAGTGAAGATGTGTGGAAGCATTTACAACAGTAATTCTCAAATCTGTAGTTGAAGGGTCCCAGTGATTGTGGGAAACTAGGAAGCCCAGTAGGGGTAGGAAGTGATCAAGACTATATACCACCTTTTCAAAAGCAATATCCTATTCCTAGGGTGGCAGAAGAACATATGGGAAAATGTATTGCAGAATGGGAAAAGGAAGGGATTATACAAGAAGGCAACAGTCCTACAAATTCGCCAGTCTGGACAGTCAAGAAAAAAGATGGCAGTTATCGTCTTGTTATTGATTTATGGAAGGTTAATCAATATACTAGTCCCAGAGCACATTTGATTCCAGGAGTCCCTGAGTTGGCTGCACATATTAAGCCACAAAGTAAGTGGTTTATAGTAATAGATTTAGCAAATGGCTTTTTTGCAGTACCACTCAGGAAAAAAGATTGGCCAAGATTTGCCTTTACATTTAAAAGACAGCATGACAAGGTTACCACAAGGATTTCAAAATGGTCCAGTTATTTTTCATCAGACAGTAGGATCCATTCTACAACATTTGGAAAAGGATGATTCAGTGGTACATTATATTGGGGGCATTTTGATTCAGTCAGAGACAGTAGAAGAACATGTACGGCCTCTTAAAAGAGTTTTTCATACTCTACAACAGGCAGTGTTTAAGGTTAAAAGTGAAAAGATTCAGTTTATGTCACAAGAAGTCAAGTTTCTAGGTACTATTATAAAACCGACAGGAAGGTCTCCTTGCCCAGTGTGTGTGCAAGGCATTTTACAAATGGAAAAAACACTGACTAAGGTAGACCTACATAAATTCATGGGAATCATAAATTACAACAGGGAATTTATAGAGGATTATGCAGCCGTGGCTGCTCCCCTATACAAAATGTTACAGGAACAAAAGAACTCCACCTTTTTAGAGTAGGGACCCCATGAAGAGGAGGCATTTTCACAAATAAAAGTAAAATTAGCACAAGCTACAGAATTAATAGCACCCACACTAAAGTTACCATTTGTACTACAAGCAGCAGCAGGGAAAAAGACACTGTCTGTGGTACTACCACAGGAATGACCAAATGATAGCAAGAATAGAATGGAAAAAACATTACGCCCAGTCACTTTCTATAGTAGGAAGATGACTCCCACCCATGTATACAGCAATTATTAGCCATTTATTGGGGTATTAAACAAACTGAGCACCTAACTATATTTTCCAGCATTATAGTACAAACACCACATCAAGCAGTAAAAGCTCTGATAGATAATTTTGAAATGAATAAAATGATGGTATTAGTCAGGCAGTCTTTGCAAAATGGATGTCACTTTTCGGAATGAAAACTGTCATTATACAGACAGGGGACAAATACTATTTGTCTAATTATATGGGATATGAAGGGAAACAGCATAACTGTTTAGAAAAGATAATGTCATCTGATCTGCAATTTTTGGCATCTGATTTTGATCACTTTAAGCCATCCATCTTTGTGGATGGAGCATGATATTGGGACAAAGGCAGATACTGGACAGGATTTGCCATAGTTCCAAAGAATCCACAACTGGATTCTCCCGAACTACTCAAGTTACCAGGACACAGGTCAGCTCAAAGAGTTGAACTGGAGGCAGTACTATATGTACTAAAGTATTACAACCCCGTTAACATTTTTTCAGATAGTGCTTATGTAGTAAATTCTTTAAGACTGCATATGGAAACCTGGGTAAGGTGAGGATTTGTGGATAGTGCAGGTAAACCATTATGGCATGTTGAAGTATTAAAAGGTATATATAAACAGGGACAGTAGAGCATCTTAAAAGTAAAAGCACATCAAAAGCCAACTAGTGAAACTTACAGGTTAAATGCATAAGCTGATACTTTAGCAAAACAAGCAGCACAAAATGGACAAAAAACATCCAGAATATGAGTATGCTATTGTAGAAGTTAGTGTCTTAAAAGAGTTAGATGAAGAGTCAATAGAAAAAGACCTTGTAAATATAAAAAAAAACAGGGCTTAAAAGAAGGAACTGATCAGTGCAGACTAGCGGGTATACCACAAAAGGAGTACTATGCATACACGACCTCCAAAGGGTTACAGTTGCCATATGTACCATTTCAGTTGGCACGCCAGTTGGTCAAGTTAAATCACCAAATACTGGGACATGTAGGAGCTGATAAGCTATGGGCAGCTGTAAAAGAAAAGTATTGGAACCCAAATGTAAAAAAGGTCTGCAAGCTAATTGTAGAAGAATGTTTAATCTGTCTGCAGGTAAATGCTAAAAGCAAAAGGCCTCAGTTACATTGGATGCAGCCAGCAGATGGGCCATGGTATGCAGTTCAAATAGATTATGCAAGTCCTTTGCCAACAGCAAAGGGAGATTATAGATACCTACTGGTAGTAGTGGATGTTTTCTCAAAATGGGTAGAAGCAATTCCTACCAAAACAATAATGGCAAAAGCAACTGCAGAAGCTTTATGGAAAAATATCTTTTGCCATTGGGGATGGCCACGGGTCATAGAATCAGATAATGGCCCACAGTTTGTTAGTGATATCATTAAACAAATGTGTAATTTGTTAGGCATACAGCAAAGGTTTCATGTACCATACCATCCACAATTTCATGGCATTGTAGAATATATGAATCAGATGTTAAATGAATGTCTAAAAAAGGCATGCTTAGAAAAAGGCAATACATGGATACATCATCTGCCTGGTATTTTAATGGGTATTCAAGTGACACCAAACAGCAAAACAGGTATTTCCTCGTATGAAATAATGACAGTCCACAAAATGCCCATACAATTATCACTTGACCCAACTATACCAAATGGTAGGCCCATGTAGAAATCAGCAAACATCAGGAATGGCCAAAACAACTTACTACCATATGTGACTATAATGCAAGGGAACAGGCGTTCCATCTATGGAAAACATTGGCAATATTACCAGCTGAAGAAAACCTTCCCCGAGGAACAAAAGTACTGGTAAAAACAATCCAAATGGAAGGACCATGGGCTAGCAATTGGCAAAGCCCTTTGGAAGTAGTGGAACAAATTGGACCATTAGTGTACAAAATCAAAGGAAAAAAGAAAAACAGAACAATGTTGGCACATAAAGATCAACTAAGAATGATCAAAAGCAGTGAGCAATGTAAATCTGATTAAGTGTATTCTCTTGTAGGTTTCCAACAGAAAAAAAACGTAATGAAATTGACATGGTTTAAAGTGCATCCTTTTGGAAATCCAGTTTTGGATGACAAAAGGCAAAATCAATCGACAATGGAAATTTTATTTAAAGGATGTTTTTTTAAAGCAATAATAATTGTCATACTTATTATCATTGTATTGCTTAGCATTAAATTGTATTTACAACTTGCTAATGAAACCATAAAATTACATAAAAAGTAAGTAAAGAAATGTGGAAAAGTGAACAAGACTGCTCACCATCTTTTAATACCTTTTTTGGAAAGACAATGTTGGTATGCAAAATGCATGAATGTTTCTAATTGTTGGTTGTTGGGTATGTAGTTTAATACCAAAAATAACAGGGGTCATGCCTTTAATATCTGTTCCACTAAATTCCCTTAGTAGTTGGAAGGTATTAATAAATGAGACAGGAGACGAAGTCATAAATGTACAGCTACATAAAGCAAGAGTACAGTTATCTGCTATAGTGCAGGGAATCATATGTTTTCAACAAAATGGAAGTGTTCCAGTGGGTAATAGTAATTATATTCAAACAATTGAAATTATAAACTTTCACAACCACATACCATTAAGTGGAGTATTTTTTCGTGGTTTTCCTATTTTAATACCTATTAAGGGTCAGTTAATATTAAGTGACACAGCAGTATTTCATATTTCACAAAATGATAAAAACGAGTGTAAAACCAATATTACATACTGGTGAAGTAAAACAGATAAAACTTTACAGTTGTACATGATAAAACTCCTACTATAGGGCAAGTAAATGGCAGTCTGGTAAATAGCAGTGTTGCTCTGTCAGACAGTTATATTACATCTGTGGCAAATATGCTTATAAATGGTTACCAAAGGGATGGGATGGCACCTGTTATATAGGGTTAGTGGTACCAGCAATGCACCATGTAAAAAAATTACCAAGAGGAAGCATTAGAAATGCAAAAAAAGAAAGGGATATATTACCTGTGATTGAAAGCCCAGAAAATCCAGTATAGACACCTTAGATACATCATGTATCTATCATCAAAATCTTGATTATATTAAATTAAAAGGTATGGATTTAGGAGATGATGCATAGGTTCATAGTTTAGTACTAAGCTAACTGCCCTTGCGAGCCATTTTTAAGCCTGGCCAATTATCCCTTGTGAGACTCAAACCCTGCACTTTGTGTTTGCAAGGCAAACACCTTAACCATTAAGCCACCATCCCAACTACAAATATGCAAATCTGGAGCAGTATTTTCCCTTGGTATGGGGCTGCAAAGCCATCTTGGAGCTGAGAAAACTATCCAAACTTGTTGAGGTATTGGCAAATGTCACTTTCAATGCAGTCCTTGACATTACTGTCAAAATGACAGCTATACAAACTATGGTTTTATAAAAATCAAATGGCATTAGATTACATACTAGCATCCCAAGGGGGTACATGTGCTTTAATAGGAGAACAATGTTGTACATTTAATCCAGAAAAAAAACAGAATCTGTAAAAGCACATTTAGAAGTGATTGAGTAAGTGTATACTAGAAAAAACAGCATTTTACTGTTATTGACAAATAATTGGTGACAGGACCAACAAGAGTGGTTGGCACAACAAACTGAACCCCAAGAAAAGAAATGGATTACGAAATTAGGAGCATTATTTAGTCCTGGATTAAATGATTGTTTATAAATTCAACATATTATACAGGCTTTGAGCAACATATGGTACTATTATATTTAGACCTTATATAGATTTATATTGGATTTATTAATTCCAATATTTGAAGCATGCATTCTGATGTAACATGAATTTTGTCTACGTACCTATTTAGCTCATGTATAAATGTTGTTCTACATTCAGTTCATGAGATCATTTACATTTTCATTTTATTTTTATATATTTTTATTTGTCATTATAATATTGACTCTAATAATTAATTATTATATGTATGCACTCCAGCCCTGTGATTGAATGCATTTTGATTATACAAATTATTTTTTGTTATTTTATGCTGTTTGATGATCAGCATATGATTGTTATCTTTTAACCAATCAGCATGGTCCTATGTGTTTAAATACAGCATTTTTGTCTTGGGCTCCTTTTTGTACACTGAAGAAGGCTGGGTTTCTAACCATTGCCGAAACCGGTATGTTTTGGGATGCCTTTGCTGTTGGAGTAGTCTTTATTAAACTGCTCCTTTGGACACTATTCATCTGCTTGATGCTGGCTCATTTTTTGTTGTTGGAGGTATTCAGTTGGAGCCGTGCAGTTCCTGACGTGCAGGGGAAGCATTTGTTTGTTGTACTTCCTTTTCGCTCCTGCTGGGGGAAAAACCATGGTGGACTGTGTCTTCGTATTTGTGACCATGCGGTTGGTATAATGCTTTTTCAGGACTTGAGTTCGCATTACTTGGGGTGGTTTTCTATTCCCTTATTTGAAGTGTTTTTGTACTTATGGTCGTATTGACATTGGATTATTCTTATTTGCATCATTTTCTACGCGTGGGATATCATCTTCGGTGTGGCGTATATACAGCTGAGAGTGTTTGGACTTGGAGCACATGTATCGGGTGAATGGTGATTCCTTTTATGGCTATTTGGACTATACATCTTTGTACCAGGGGAATTTAATTACTGTTTTGTAATGGCGATTTAATATTCACGCCATGGACAAATACATGTGAGTAGTGTACTATACGGATTGACGACGATTTGGGAGATTGAATGTTTGGTGCCAGCCGTTGACTGCTACACGTGTAGGAGAACATTTTGTTTGAAATACATCTTTTCTTTGGGAGAATACATCGTGAACTGTGCCATTTTAATTTTGACTATGTGTTTAGTTAAAATACCATTTTGAAATTGTGACTACACTATCCTATTTGGGCTGCTATATATTTCATGCTTGTAGCATGTTTGCACATCATTAGTGTCTTTTACGACGATTTGAAAACTGTTTGTTTGATATCAGTCGCTGCAAGCTGCATGTGTAAAATGACATTTTGTTTGTAATACGCTTTTCCTTTAGGGGAAAACAATTTTGAAACATGCTATTCTATATGTAACTATGTGTTTAGCTTACATATTTTGGAATTTGTGATTACACAACCTCTTTAGGATTGTTACATATTTCATGTTTGAATGACTTGGGATATTATGTGCGACATTTTTGATATTATTGGTGCAACCCTCTGAACAAGTGGATTAATATACAAAATAAGGTTAATTGTGATTCTATTTTGGGTATACCACCATAAAAAATATATATGTTACATGATATTTACCTTGGGATCATAACGACCATTTAAGGCCTTATTTACAACAGGGTCTTTTTGCATTAATGTTGACTCTGTGTTTGTTATATGTTCATGATTGTTATAACATTTGGTAACAACTGATACATTTAATTCTTATAACAGCCATTTTTATTTTTTGGCTTGCTATTTGTAGACTACATCGGAACTTATTTTGAACTATTCCATTGCACATATTGATAACTTAGACATAACTGTTGCAGATATTTGATTCCTTTCCATGGTATCTGATGGGATATTTGTGTTAATAGCTAAAACTTGATGGGATACTCATGCCAATATTCAAGGACATTCTTTGATAGGCCTAATCTATCTTTACTGTTCGTTAACTGAACCTAGTATATATATAGAAATATATGATTTTCATATTGGCTGTCGACAACAACATTTCATGTAGGGGCTGTCAGCTATTTTTCATCATTATTGTCCTAGTAATATTCCATATTAATATTGTGCCACATTTATATAGGTTTAGAGTTTTTTATTTTTTGTAACAGGGTTTGACTATATACATTATTTATTATTTTATTGTGGAAATAATTTTTGTTTATTATTAGGGCATGCATATATTGGTTGTACAACTATATTAATGGTTGTCTTATTTTTTTCATTGGATATATATATTATGTTCAAGTATAAGCTGACAATTGTGCATGAAAACTAGTATATTTGGCTATTTATACATAACCATTTAGATAGCCATTACAAAACACTGAGTAGGGCTTAGGTTTTTGTACCTCACAGTTTTTGGTCAGGATTATTATATCATCCTTTTTGGAGTTTTTACAATTAACTCACAACATATTTTCATTAGACTATTGTTGACACTTACCTATCTTTTTGATACTATATAATAGGTATGATAGACCCAATTGCTTTCTATCCATCCTATATGTACCGGTCTATATGATTACATATACAAATAATCTCTTAGTATTTTTATGACTCAGTTGATTCCAGCAGTAATTAACAATCTACATGAGACTGATTGACTGTGTCAGTATTTGTCCTGGATATGTATGATTATATTTGGAAAATACAGGAATAAGTTCAGTATATTTAAACATATCAGAACAATTTTCTATCTGTTTTCACTCCATTGATTCTAGTCGGATTTTTGTATCCTAAGTAATTGATTTTCACTTCTGGGACTATCTGATTACAAAAATTTTTTATATATTTTTCTAAATACTAATTAATAAAGGTTAATTGTGGGCCAAACATTAATCTTTTTGATTATTCATATTAAAATTAAGATGTAAATACCATTATTGACCTGTATTAGACGTGGCTATGACAAACTAATTTTTGAGTTTTATGGGGTGTAGCCATTATTGTCTAACTATTGCTTGACTATTTGATCTTGACATACAGGCCGTGGTTTCTCATAGAATTTTTGGTTAATAACATGGATCTCCAAAAGCTTCTTTTGGATTTATCATCAGATAAAGATGATATTGCGGCATTTGGCATTGGAAATGAGAACACTACTTCAGGCAATATAACGTTATTAAAACCTGAACAAAAATGTGAACAGCAATTTGCTTCACTTAATAAAAATATGAAAGCTTTGAGATCCAGTGTTTGGCACCACAAATTACTCAAGGCATATTTGGCTAAGGGCATTTGCCCTAGGGGTCTCAGAGTGAAAATACAGCCATTGGTGGCGAATCCTGACGATAATTTACTTTCTGAGTGGAATCTTATACAACAAGAATGCTCGATGAAGTTTGTTAAAGCTTTATCTGAGCATTATACTAGAATCATTGAGAGTGAAACTACTATAGTTTTGAATTTGATTGAGGAATGTAACCAATACCAAAATGAAACTTTTTTTCCGGTTTTATTATCTAAATTGAGTACTGAACTGTTGACTTTTGATACCATCTTAAAAGAAAGAAAACTCAAAAAATTTACTCGTGACATTTCTGATTATGATAAGGGACAACCTTTCAAGAATGTCAGACATGTCCGCTTTCAGGAAGGACAGAATGTTAGGAAACAAGTTTCTAAATCCAAAAGGAAACGTCCACGTTCCATACTAAAAGGGCATAATAATAATACTGAGTCCACTGATTTGGAAACCTCATCTGGCACAGATACTGACACACAGTCCACCATGGACTCCCCTACCCCTAAACGAAAAAACTATGTATCCCCTTTAGGGAACGCAGGGGCAGGAGGAGGAGGGGGTAGGAAGCACGGAAAGAGTTACCAGTCTACAAAATCTGTTGGAGATTTTGACCAAAAAATAAATAATGTATGTAACATCTCAAGTACTACACTATCAGAGGAACAGACATCTTTGTTAAATAAAGGTTTATCCTTCATTCCCGGTTTTTTTGTTCCAGAAGACTCATTCACTAATGACTTATTTTCATTTTGTAGGCTTATTAATTTAAAATTGTTTTTCCAGGAACAAGGAGACATTGCAGATTCACAACATGTAGGTTTCAAATATCATGCTTCAAATTTTACTCCTCCTATGCATCCGGCTGTCAATCTCTTTCTGAAAAGTGTACTTAATGAGTTACATTTCAAGTATAACTGTGAAAGACCTATGCCTAACAATATTACTGATGCTGAAAAAGTTTGTCTTGAGGAACTTGCAAATAATAAAGATTTAGTCATTATCAATGCAGACAAAGGAGGGGCAGTGGTAGTGTTGGATTGGTGTGCCTATGATATTGAAGCACACAGACAACTTAATGATGTTAAATACTATACTAAAATGCCACTGGACCCTACCTTGGTTTTCAAAAAGGATATTGATGACTTTTTGAATTCTGCTGTCGAAAATGGCATTATTGACAAAAAAACATGTCATCATTTAACTATTAATGATCCTACAAGACAATATATTTATTTTTGCCTAAAATACATAAGGATCTTTTTACATCCACCTGGTAGGCCGATTGTATCAGGCATGGGGTCGATAACTGAACCTCTTTCCGAATTCCTAACTATGCATTTAAAGCCATTGCTACTATATGTAAGATCACGTATACAAGACACTACTCAATTTTTGAGTATTATAAATGACATGCAGTTGGAAACGGATTGGTTACTATGTACCTTGGACGTAAGTTCACTTTACACTAACATTCCACATTGGGGTGGACTTGATGCTATTGAATTTTGGTTCAATGAATCTAAATTATATCAACCAGGTTTCAATACCCTTTTGTTGAATCTTACTGAGCATGTTTTGACTAAGAATGTTTTTTTCTACAACCAGGATTGTTATCTACAGATCAGAGGTACTGCTATGGGGGCATCTTTTGCCCCTATTTATGCAGATCTGTTCATGGCCTATATTGAACATATTATGATTTATGATGATACACATAATTTGTTTTTGCCGGAAATTGACATCTGGCGCAGATATTTGGATGATTGCTGGATGGTGTGGAGATCGGATATTCCATACCTTCAGGAATTTATGGAATACCTTAATGATAATATATGGGGCATACAATTCACTATCACTTACAATCGGAATCCATTACATTTTGGATGTTTTGGTGACTAGGAATAATGACAATACTTTAACAACTGAAACCTATAGAAAATTCCCCCAATATAATACTATTCTCCACGCATCCAGCTTTCATCCAAAACACATTGCAAAGAACATCCCTAAATCACAATTTATTAGGATTAGGCGGAATTGTTCTGATAACACTACTTATGTCAATCATGCTCAGGATTTGCATAATAGATTCATTGAGTGGCTATTGTTCAGGATACGTGACCATGGCTCAGAATCATGCCATGGGTCTACATAGACCCAACTTACTAACATACAAGAAGAAAAATAACAAGCCAAATAAACTCAGACTTACTACAACATTTGGTAGGAATACCAATAACTTTATTAAGATTGTTAGGGACAACTGGAACATTTTGGAGGCTGATGTCAGAATCAAAAATATTGTTCCTGATAAGTGCCTTTTATCTTTCCGTAAGGGAAAGAATTTGGCTGGTCATTTCAATCACTACAAACACCATTTTGAGTCATCATTACCACAAGTATATCAAACCACAATTTTGGGTGATAGACTTATTGGCTCCTTTCCATGTGGCCATTGTGTCAACTGTAAACATATGTTAAAAACTAAGGAATTCACTAGTAGGAATACTAATATAGTCTTTGATATTAGATTTTTTGCAAACTGCAACACAGACTGGGCTGTCTATCTGGCATGTTGTTCCTGCCATTCATTTTATGTTGGACAGACATCAAGACCAGTCAAATTACATATTTCGGAGCACCTTAGTGACATTAGATGCCACAAAATCACTAATGCACTATACAAACATACACTAATACATAATACTGCCAAGTTTCATTTTACTGTTATTGACAAAATAATTGGTGACAGGACCAACAAGAGTGGTTGGCACAACAAACTGAACCTCAAAGAAAAGAAATGGATTACGAAATTAGGAGCATTATTTAGTCCTGGATTAAATGATTGTTTATAAATTCAACATATTATACAGGCTTTGAGCAACATATGGTACTATTATATTTAGACCTTATATAGATTTATATTGGATTTATTAATTCCAATATTTGAAGCATGCATTCTGATGTAACATGAATTTTGTCTACGTACCTATTTAGCTCATGTATAAATGTTGTTCTACATTCAGTTCATGAGATCATTTACATTTTCATTTTTATTTTTATATATTTTTTATTTGTCATTATAATATTGACTCTAATAATTAATTATTATATGTATGCACTCCAGCCCTGTGATTGAATGCATTTTTGATTATACAAATTATTTTTTGTTATTTTATGCTGTTTGATGATCAGCATATGATTGTTATCTTTTAACCAATCAGCATGGTCCTATGTGTTTAAATACAGCATTTTTGTCTTGGGCTCCTTTTTGTACACTGAAGAAGGCTGGGTTTCTAACCATTGCCGAAACCGGTATGTTTTGGGATGCCTTTTTGCTGTTGGAGTAGTCTTTATTAAACTGCTCCTTTGGACACTATTCATCTGCTTGATGCTGGCTCATTTTTTGTTGTTGGAGGTATTCAGTTGGAGCCGTGCAGTTCCTGACGTGCAGGGGAAGCATTTGTTTGTTGTACTTTAATAGGAGAACAATGTTGTACATTTAATCCAGAAAAAAAACAGAATCTGTAAAAGCACATTTAGAAGTGATTGAGTAAGTGTATACTAGAAAAAACAGCAATGATGATTGGAGTGAATGGTTTAGTAGTCTATTTACAGGATGGACAGGAAAGATCATTATATTTTTAATTTCTTTTATTGTTATTGTAGTGCTTGGTTGCATGTTATTTACATGTATTAAAGCTTGCTTAACAAGAGCTAGTCAAGTTACTATTGTTAATTGTCATAATGAGAAAGTATTATCAAATAATGCTGAATTTGTATCACTGGTTTAAAATAAAACAAAAGAGGGAATTATTAGAGTATGCTCAACAAGGTATTAAGGTTGATAGTAATTCTGCTACAAATATGTAACATTAAGGTATAAAATAAAGCTTGCTTAAATGTAGAATTAGAGTTAGCAATATGTGATTAGCATACATACTAAACGACTGTGGCTTGAAAAATAAGGAATTTGTTTAATGGACATGTTTCCTACAGAATCAGCAAGAATGTATGCATTTCACGCTGTCATCAAGAAAGCTGACCTCTTACAGACTTAGCATGTATGCATTTCACATGGTCAGTAAGAGCAAAAATGTTAAAAACAGGATGTATGCATTTCACATTGTCAATAAGAGCAAAAATGTAAAAAACAGGATGTATGCAGCTTCTTTAAAGAATGGACAACAGGAAAACAATATGTACATGTTTCTATTGTATGACTGTTAAGCAAGGAAGTTTGAATGGATATGCTTTTATCAAGTCAGTATTTGCACAAGATGTCTCCTTAAAAGACAATACCAGTATTATTTCTCTACAGGATGAAAATATATTTTTCTGCAAACACTAGCAAACAGATGTTTTCATACAAAGACCAAAATAGAATACCAAGGAGAAAAACAGGATGTAAAACCACTATAAAAAGACTATAGCAGATAATATTGTTAGAAATATTTGTGTAGGATCACCCATTTGTTCCAAGGTAATATTGTATCTCTCACATCATCCATGCTGTTTGAGAAGTGAAGTAGCACAGTACCTGAAGCTGTAACAGTAGTTTGTGTGATTTGTTATAAAAAGTTAGTTATTGGTTACTGATTTTATGAGAGAGTTTGATGCTGCATCAGTGTGTATTCTGCAAGTTTTTTGTGGGCAACAGACTGTGAATGCAATTATAACTAGACTTTGATTTCAACAGAATCTAGCCAGCAAGAACTTAGTGTCTTAAGAAAACTTCAGTTCCAGCACAGTAAGCAGCACCTTGATAGTTAATTCTTCAACTACTTTTGAAGTGTATAAGGGTACATCAAGGGCTAGAGTTTATATTGCTCTTTGAGAGTTGTTTTATATCCTACTAAATACATTGTTAGAATAATTTGTTTTTCTTACAGTTTGTTAGAGTACATACTCTTTTAGGCTAAATCCTACCGTCACAGAATTAATACTGACCGTAAGAGGACTTGGCAACAGAAACTAAATGTTATGTTTTGGTGAAATAGTTAAACTAAACTAGACTGAAAGCAAGACATTGTTTAGGGAATATGTGGGGAGTCCCATTAGTGATGAGTTTACCAGCAACCTCAAAAAAAGGAATGGTGAGCTTTGTTCATCTGAGCCTGAGCAGGATTCTCACAGATACTGTGAAGGACAACTCAGAGTTGTTTTTTAGCCAAAGTTCAAACCCACAAGGTCATAATTACCTTACGATCAGTCTGTGGTCCCAACCAAGATGATACCACTTCTGTGATAATAGAATGCACGACTGCTTTAGAAGTGTTTAATGTCTAGCATATGCCATCCTCATAGTAAGGGATTTTAATGTTGTTAAAAATTCAGTTCTACATAGATTTAATCCCAGAAAAGAGCACCACCTTATAGCACAATCAGTGATGCATGCCTCTATGGGAAGAATGCAGCTAGTAGATATATTGCACCTAGTTTATCCACTATCAGACTATGGATATACTTACTCAGCCCCAGTGGGAGGAGGGTCTAGCCATCTAGACTATATTTAGTGTAAAGCCCATTGGTTAACGATATCATGGAGAAGGACTAATGCCACATCCACTTTCAGACCACAAAGCAGTCAAATCACACCTTGAATTCATTCCACAGGTAAATAAGGGAACCAAGAGACTGTAACTCCACCAAAGCTAGATTTTTGGTTCAGTTTCATTGGCATTTAAGGGACTTCCCATACTCTGGAACAGGCTACCCATCTATGTCAAGCAAAGTTCTTCATTAGCACTCTTCAAGAAAAATCTTGATGAGTGGATGAGAAATAGGAAATACACCCCGGGGATCACTTCTGTGTCTCTGCTCGACAGTGGCACAGGAAAATAACTTTCTTGGGTGGTGTAAGCCAGGGAACCTTGTTGGCTAGGCTTACATAGGCCCTTGGGCCGATAGCCTAGTACCTACCTATGAACCTATGAACTAGACCTCTTAGTGTTAATAAATAAAGACAGCAAAGTTTGGATATTTGAGGAAGTGCATGAATACATCACTAGAAACTCTTTTAGATCAATGCCAGTCTTCACCTGGTGGGAGCCATTTAAGTGGAGGTTAAATGACATCTGTAACTCCACCAAATCTAGATTTTTGGTTCAGTTTCATTGGTATTTAAGGGACCTGGAGGATGATGGGGGGTTTACTTATAAAAAGTAGGGGACACTAAATTTAAGAAAAGGGAGCACTATCTTGGGTACAGGTGGTACAGTTAGCATAATGGATGAGAGGGTTGCCATGATAGTTTAGATATTCACTTCACAGTCATATGGTACAGGGTTTGATTCTGGCCATTGGTTATCGGCTAAGCTTGTCATGGCCTGCAGACTGATTGCTTAGTAATTACATATGAAAAAAGTTGCTAAATGCCAGTTGGGGGGACTGTTAACAAAGAGATTCACCCTGGCATTAGAAAGGGTGCTAATCCAGGCGTGGCTCAACAGACACACCAGTGACACTTTTAGCATTTAGACTTATGCAAAAATAACTATGTACAAGAACTGGTTGCATACAACACAGAAAATGATTCATTACTGGCCCAAGTGAGATCAATGCTGCATTTCAGGAATTTTACAAAACCCTGGACTCAAGGAGAGGAAATGAGAAGGAGGAAGGGTCTTCTTCCTTTGCACACATTTTGGAATATCATTTTGTTTTCTAAACTCCAAATGGAAGATGTTATCACTCCAGACAAACAAATTAGCTCTAGTGAGGTATTAAAAGCTGTTTGGCATACCCCATGTTGTAAGACTCCAGGGCCTGATATCTTAATAGATGATTTATATAAATTCCTGCTGTAGTTGTTTTTTGTTGTCCTTACCTCCTTATTTAGCAAAATTACGGAATCAGGCAAAATGCCTCTTTCTATGACAGAATCCGTTATTTATTTATTTATTTATTCAGTTTATTAACTGAGGGAGAACACTGATCCCAATGGACCAATTCCAGTCTCAGCCCAGAGTGTGAATACACATCAAGTGGAAAAATAAGAAATTTTTATACAATAAAAGATCACACTAAAAACAAATCAATAATTAATATAAAATAGTAAAAACTGATTTAAGAAGGTAGTGAGCAGAAACCACTGTCTACAATATTTACATCAGTTTGAATAGACATATGGTAGGAATTAAAAATATGAAACTGCAGTGAAAATGATAGTATGTGTCAGAAATTAGAGAGGCTATGTTATGTGACCTGAAGCAGAGCATTTATAAGCAACTTGTGTTGTGAGATGTTCCTTAAGATGTCTCTGAAAGGAGGAGTAGTTAGGTCTTTAAGATTTGAGGGAAGATCGTTCCAGCGCTTGGGTTCAAGACTGGAAAGGAAGTGGTTAAAGCACTGAAGTCTGGTTTTATTTGCTTGTAAAACAAGCCACGAGTGACTATGACATCTAAGGTTATATGACGGAGGCTGTCTAAGTAAGCTAGAGGAAAGAAAAGGGCAGTAGTTTTCTTTCAGGATCCAGAAAAGTTTGGAGCCAATGAGCAGATTGGCTGTTGGCTTTGGCTATTGTAAGGCAGTGGTGTTTATGCTTTGTGGAAAAGGTAATGAAGCAGCAGATGGGGTTGGAGATTAGACAGTGGCAGAGTTTTGTTTGGAGGAAGATACTAGAAGAGGAAGGCAATAGTCAATCTAGGCTAGAAAAATCTTTTGCTAATAGCATTTCTTCTTGGGCAGGAGAGGAAAGAGGAGATTTTGTTGGTCCAGAAGAGTAGGAAGTTTATCATTTTCTAGGTGATGGTGAAAGTTAAGACAGGGGTCAAGCCAGAGTTATAGGCATCTGAATACTAAATGTCAATGTTGAAGAGGTCAATAGTAGGAAGTAAGCTAGTGTTCTTTTGCCTTTTATTGAAGGTTCTGAAGAGCATAGTTTTACTTTTTCAGGAGTTAATTAATAGTTGTTTTTTTTTTATCTTTTTTCAGATCATGTTGAATTGAATGGATTATGTGGTTGGAACAGAAGATAACCATTTCATTGGCATTGAAAGTTGGGGCAGATCAAGTTTAAACTTTTTGTAAAACTGGAGAAAAGGAGAGGGCCAGTATGGAGCCCTGAGGGACTTATTTAAGTAAGGGAGTGGTGGCTGATGTCCTGTTGTTATAATTTACTGAGAAATATCAGTCTGATGAGTAATTTTGGAATCAGGGAATAGTGTCAGGGCTAATCCCAATGTCAGTGAGATGGTTAAGTAGGATTGGGTGGTCAACCAGGTCAAAGGCTCTGGTAAAGTCTATGAATATGGCTCCATTAAGGAGTCCTTTGTCCATATTTAAAAGGGTATGGTCAGTGAAGGTCCAAAGGGCAGTGGAAGTGCTGCAACTGGGCCAGGAACCAGGTTACTTGGAAGAAAGAAAGCAGTACTGACTTATGTAGTTTAACAGTTGATTATAGACTAGTTTTTCCTAAGATCTTTCCAAGGTTAGGGAGGCTGCAGATTTGGTGGTAATCACTGGGTAGCTTGGGGTTAGATATTTTGGGGAGAGAGATGATTTTTTGCTGTTTTCCATATACTGGGCATAGAGTTCTGAGTTAAGCAAAGGCTGTGGATACATAGAGGAAGAATAGCAATTCTTTCCCTGTAGGCGAGTCCAGTTTTAGATTTTCAGGGAGAGATATAATACCCCTGGTTACACTCTTTATAAAGTAGAAGAGGGGAGTAAAATAAAAGGGCATGAGAGAGAGAGTTTAAGTGAAAGAGTGAAGCATATGAGATGATGGAGGAGAGGGTGGAGAAGTGAGCTCTAAAGTCTGAATATGAGAGGGTAAAGGAGGAAAAGTGAGTATTTGGAAGAATTTTATAGGTTCATAGGTTCATAGGTTTGTACTAGGCTATCGGCCCTAGGGCCTATACAAGCCTAGCCATAACAATTCCCTGGCTATTTCTTCCCACAGTATTTACTTCCCTGGACCCCTGTCTAGCAGGGCGACTGACATGATCTCCGGGGAGAATTTCCTATCTCCCATCCAATCATCAAGGTTCCTTTTGAAGAGGGCCAAAGAGGTGTTCTGATTGACATGTATAGGCAGTTTATTCCAGAGTCTGGGGAGTCTCTGGGTCAGGAACCTACCCCTCCAGCATGTTTTGTTCATTGTGATGACAAGGTTTAGATCCCTGGAGCGTGTGTCTCTGGGGGATTGGGATTTCTTTAAGTGTAGCATGTCCAGCAGCTCTGGGTTTGATATGGCCTTGTATGTTAAATAGAGATTGCCTCTGAGTAGATGATATGTGACAGAGTATAGGTGGAGTTTTTTTAGATGGTCAGTGGTTCAGACGAATTGGTAAAAGGCTGACCTCTTCCCAGTATTGTTTAGAGGAGTGAAATAGGTTTAATTGAGGTGTTTTCATATGATGGCTCTTATGACGTTTAATTTCTTGTTTGGACAGGTTTCTGAGGAAGGTGTGTTGTGTCTGGTAGAAGGAGTTGGGTCAGACTTCCAGGAGACCCATGTTGTTGCCGAGAAATAGGAGGGATTTGAGTTTGTAAGTGAGCCAGGTGTTTTTCTTGGCCTTGTACAGTCTTGTGACTATAGGGAAGAATGAGTCTTGTAGATTACAAAGAAGTTGGGTGAAGAGCTGGGCAGCATTGATAGAAACTGAGGAGAAAAGTATAGGGTCCCATTTGACAGAGGATATATATGTTTTTAGTCTAGTAATGTTTGCTAGTGATTTATGGTGGAATGTAATACGTTTTGGAAGGGATGTTTTGCAATCAAGGTGGATGTTGACGCTTATAGGTCAGTGATTATTTAAGTTGTGAGGGTGGATGGAACTATGAGAAATAAGTTAGGGGTTGTCTGTCAATATTACATTAAGAAGTGAGTGATATGATGAGGAACAATTGGGTCTGACGGGTTCAGAGATGAGGCAACACATGTGAGATTAAATACATTGAGAAGTTAAAGTATGCAGTTTTTTGAGGGGCCAAGGAAGTTGAAATTAAAGTTACCAAGAATGATAAAATGTGTGATTCTCCAAATAAACAAGTAACAACATGAAAGAATTGGGTAGCTAAACAGAGAGTAGAATTGTGTTACTAACCAATTTGGAAGGGAATCTGAGGAGCCATTACTTGAGCAAGCAGTTGTATGTTGATGTCTAACCTGAAAAGAAGGAGTGTACCTCCTTCTTGCCTTAGTCCTGCTCTGGCATTAAGAAAATAATCCCAGCCTGGGACAAAGTAGTTTGTGGAGTGATCTAGTGGTTTAAGCAATCCCAGCCTGGGAAGAAGTGGTGTGTGTAGGGATCTAGTTGTTAAGTAATCCCAGCCTGGGAAGAAGTGGTGTGTGCAGGGATCTAGTGGTTTAAGTAGTCCCAGCCTGGGAAGAAGTGGTCTGTGGAGGGATCTAGTGGTTTAAGTAATCCCAGCCTGGGAAGAAATGGTGTGTGGAGGGATCTAGTGGTTTAAGTAACCTCAGCCTGGGAAGAAGTGGTTTGTGGAGGGATCTAATGGTTAAGTAATCCCAGCCTGGGAAGAAGTGGTCTATGAAGGGATCTAGTGGTTAAGTAATCCCAGCCTGGGAAGAAGTGGTGCATGGAGGGATCTAGTGGTTTAAGTAATCCCAGCCTGGGAAGAAGTGGTGTGTGTAGAGATCTAGTGGTTAAGTGATCCCAGCCTGGGAAGAAATGGTGTGTGGCGGGATCTAGTGGTTTAAGTAAACCCAGCCTGGGAAGAAGTGGTTTGTGGAGGGATCTAATGGTTAAGTAATCCCAACCTGGGAAGAAGTGGTCTGTGGAGGGATCTAGTGGTTAAGTAATCCCAGCCTGAGAAGAAGTGGTGCATGGGGGGATCTAGTGGTTTAAGTAATCCCAGCCTGGGAAGAAAGTGGTGTGTGGCGGCATCTTGTTGATTAAGAAAGGATTTTGTGATAGCAATGATTTGGGCATTGTAACTAGAGATAACACAGCTTAGTTGGTCTTTATTGTTTTGAATGCTTTATGCATTAATAAGGAAGCAGGGTGTAGTGGCTGGGCCTGGATTTGACTCAATGTTACTAGGTTAGGGTAAGAGAAGGAGTTTGGGCATGAACTTTATGAGGAATTTGGGAAGGAGTCTAAGGGGGTGTTTAATGGTACATGCATACCAGTTGTAGTGGCAAAATTCTGTATACTGATGGAATGAGAAGTCTACAGCATAGCAATAGAGGAGAGGAGTAAAGAGGGGTTTGTAGTAGTACTTGGGGGTAGAGTGAATAGGAAGTTGTAGAGTTTGTGATGACTTTAGGGTAAACGGTGTTCAAATGCATCAGTCTGAGGTAAAGAGGTTTGTGAGTGGTCTGTGCTTGGATAAGAAGGACAGTAGCAGAAAGAAGCAGAACATGAGTTAAGACATTCTATTTGGCCTTTTTTAATAACAAATGTAATGATCTATGGAATTTTGCCATGTGTTCCTGTTATGGGGGAAAATTGGCTATGAGTCTTTAAGTTGAATTTTTTAATACTACTTTCCTGAACATCCTTAATTACCATTCCCCCATAAGACTTTCCAGAACCAAAGCACAACCCTCCCCATGGCTTCAGAAAACCACTAAGTCAGAAATGAAAAACAGGGATAAAGCCTGGGAGCACTGGCGCAAAACCAAAACCCCCTCAACTAGACAGAAATTCCTAGAATTACGCAATAGAGTCAAAAAGCTAATAAAACAGGACAAATTCCAATACTACCAGTCTGCCCTAGACTCCTCACAACACAGCCCCAAACAATTCTGGTCCTCCATAAACTCCATCCTCCACCCAGGTAAAGTCAGTAATCCTCCTCTTAACATCCCTCATGCCTCAGAAAATATTGCTACCTCATTCAACACACACTTCACACAAACCATACTATCACTAGCTAAACAACACAACCCCCCCATCCCCTCCAACCCATACCTTCAACTAGTAATCTCCCCGCTGCCTTCTCTTTTTCTCCTATACCTACCTCCAACATAAAAAAACTCTTAACTAAACTTAAACCCACCAAATTAGCAGCAGACAACCTCCAAAGTGAATACCTACAAATCGCAGCTGATGCTCTGGCCTACACAGTATCCATCTTGATTAACCAATCTCTGTCAGAAAGCTACGTTCCCACACTGTGGCAAGTATCACATATAATTCCCCTCCACAAAGGCGGACCCACCACAGAACTAACCAATTACCGCCCCATAGCTATTCTCTCTCCACTCTCCAAAATACTAGAGAGATGCATACACTCTCAGGTCTTAGACTACCTCCTTACTAACAACCTCCTTTCCAATACTCAGCATGGTTTACGACCAAACCATAGCACCACCACTGCCTTACTCTCCTTTACTAACACTATCCTTCAGCATAAAAACAATGGCTATCTCTCCTCTGCTACTTTCCTAGACCTATCTAAAGCATTTGACATGGTCCCCACAAACAACTTATCTCTGTCCTCAATAACCTATCCTTCTCTCAATCAGTCCCCAACTGGTTTCAGAGTTACCTATCTGACTGCCAACAATCTGTTGTATGGCAGAATGACATATCTCCCCAACTACTTGTCTCTATAGGGGTTCCCCAAGGATCCATCCTTGGACCCCTACACTTCTCTGTTTACACCAAACATGGCACACTCATACAATATGCAGATGACTCAACCATCATCTGCTCAGCCCAGTCTCTACCCAAACTGCAAAAAGTCACACAGGAAGCATGTTCCTCTGTTGAAACTTGGTTATCCAATGCCCAGTTAATACTCAACCCAAACAAAACTAAACTACTCATCGTCCAACCCACCAAACATACTCAAAACAACTCTCACTTTAACATCACAGCAAAAGACAACACCACTATATACCCAACTGAACACACCAAATTGCTAGCAGTGGAAATAGACAATAAACTAAAATTTGACATTTACATATCCATGACCATAAAAAAAGTCCACAAAAAACTAGGAGCGTTATACAGAAATAAGAAATTTCTCACCAAAGCAGCAAAGATTTCAATAGCAAATTCCCACCTTATCTCCACCCTACTTTATGCCTCTCCAATATATACCAACCTAAGGCAATGTGATCTAAACAAGCTAGAGACTTGCTACAACAAAACAAAATTGCCAAATTTGCCCCAGGGGCATCCTACTGTAGTCAACACTGTCTCTCATTTGCTGAACTGGGCTGGCTTGAACTCCCTCACCTCCTTCAGTGGTATCAACTCTCACTCGCCCACAAACTAGTAAACCATCCACTAAATGTCCCATCCCTCCAGAATCTACACCAACCCTTTCACACCACCAGACCACTAAGATCCAGCAACAAAAATCACTTGCAGATCACTAAAGCCAATAACTCTGCTGGTGAAGCACTATTCTCTTGCACCATAGCCAAATTATGGAACTCCCTCCCACCCACAATTACCTCCATACCATTATGCACCCACTTCAAAACTTTACTAAAAGTGCACCTAAAAAACATGCTGGCTATGCCCTTGCAACTCCCACTCTAATATCATCCACCCCATCCAACTACTACCTTTCTTTCACCTCCACTAACTACCTTGATGATAGCAAGCTCCGATGCTCATAAGCCTAGTACTTATTATACAGCAGGAACTTCTCATTGTAACATTTGTTAATGCCTGTTATGTACTTCACAGATAACGATTCTAGTTGTCTACTGATGTACTATGTTCTTCATCTGTAAATATGTTGTAAGTAATTGCTATATTAAATTGTTAATCGCTATGTAATCCAATGTAATTACTGTCTGTTTATTTTAACTGTGGAGCTTTTCTCCCCGGGCCTCCACTGAAAATGGACCTACGTTCGGTCGGACACTCCCGGTCAACAAATGTAAATAAATAAATAAATAAATAAATAAATAAATAATAAAACTGTAAAAAATTAACAGCAAGGGCACCAAAGTGATTCCTACAGTTGCTTAAAAACAATAAAAATAACACTTTTAACACTTAAGGTAGGTTTCTTCAAAATAATACAAAAGTAGACCTTATCTGCTTATTTCTTAAAAATGAGGTTGTTTGCTTGAACAAATCCTGCTAATAATGCTTGGGGGGGGGGAGGGGAGATGGCACATGCCATATTAAAAAACAGTTGTAGGAAAGCCAAACTCAATTCAGTCAAAGTGCAGATCAGATCTTTGTCCTGAAATAAGTAGACACAGGAGATACTTCATGAGGGGAAACATACAGATGTAGGACAGGTCACAGTACAAACGGGTGCAGAACTCTTTTCTGAACAAGTTCACTCAGAGCAGAAAGAGGTATGAGGGAGATAAAAATGTTTTTTAAAAAATAGGAAGAAAGTTACAAGCAAGAAATGGCACCAAAACGTTGTGTGTGTGAGTGTGTGTGAAACCGTAGAAATCAGATGTTGGGCGAGGGGTACACAGAACAGTATCAAACAACATCAAACAACATTAAAAACACTGGTCAGGTCAAATACTACAAATTATAGTTCAGTAAATAAAGCTGTACATCGCTATTGCACATACAGTGACCAAAGACAACATAAAACATTAGGAAACAGTACCTCAGTTGCAGGGAGGCAAATTAACAGTGTAACAACTGTATAAATGCTTTCCTTATTATGGTTCTGCCCATACTTGGAAAGGATAACATGTCACTTAGTAATTCAAGGACCCTCTCTCTTATTAATATTGGATCTAAATTATATGCTTAGGGATTAGCAGATCTGAAGACCTGCTTTGTATTCTTGGCTGATGACTGCATACTATTCAATGACACTCTGAAGGAAGATATCCCCATATAGGCTGAAATTTTGTGCAGGTTTATTAGTTGCTGAGGTCTGAAAGCTAACTTGAGCAAAACTAACTTGATTTCATTTAATGCAGATGTGGACAGTTTCTGTGTTACAGTCTAGTACTGCCAATTCAAAAAAACTTGCTCTCAAGAGTTAAGTGACCACTTAGACAGAGAGCAGGCCGAGGGCAGGTGTTTTAGAATCCGGTCCCCATAATAAGTCTGTTTATAGATAGGCCTTACACCAAATTAAGTCACTTAGAGTCAGAGCAGGTGTTTTGGAATCCAGTCCCCGTAGTAAGTCTGTTTATAGATAGGCCTTACACCAAATTAAGTCACTTACAGTGAGAGCAGGTGTTTTGGAGTCTGGTCCCTGTAGTAAGTCTGTTTATAGATAGGCCTCACACCAAATTAAGTCACTTACAGTGAGAGCAGGTGTTTTGGAATCTAGTCCCTGTAGTAAGTCTGTTTATACATAGGCCTTACACCAAAGTAAGTCACTTACAGTGAGAGCAGTTGTTTTGGAATCTGGTGCCTGTAATAAGTCTGTTTATAGACAGGCCTCACACCAATTAAGTCACTTACAGTGAGAGCAGCTGTTTTGGAATCTGGCACCTCTAGTAAGTCTGTTTATACATAGGCCTCACACCGAATTAAGTAACTTACAGTAAGAGCAGGTGTTTTGGAGTCTGGTCCCTGTAGTAAGTCTGTTTATAGATAGGCCTTACACCAAATTAAGTCACTTACAGTGAGAGAAGGTGTTTTGGAGTCTGGTCCCTGTAGTAAATCTGTTTATAGATAGGCCTCACACCGAAGTAAGTCACTTACAGTAAGAGCAGGTGTTTTGGAGTCTGGTCCCTGTAGTAAGTCTGTTTACAGATAGGCCTCACACCAAAGTAAGTCACTTACAGTGAGAGCAGGTGTTTTGGAATCTGGTCCCTGTAGTAAGTCTGTTTATAGGTAGGCCTCACACCGAAGTAAGTCACTTGCAGTGAGAGCAGGTGTTTTGGAATCTGGTCCCTGTAGTAAGTCTGTTTATAGATAGGCCTCACACCAAATTAAGTCACTTATAGTGAGAGCAGGTGTTTTGGAATCTGGTCCCTGTAGTAAGCCTGTTTATACGTAGGCCTTACACCAAATTAAGTCACTTACAGTGAGAGCAGGTGGTTTGGAATCTGGTCCCTGTAGTAAGTCTGTTTATAGATAGGCCTCACACCGAACTATGTCACTTACAGTCAGAGCAGGTGTTTTGGAATCTGGTCCCTGTAGTAAGTCTGTTTATAGATAGGCCTCACACCAAATTAATCACTTACAGTGAGAGCAGGGGTTTTGGAATTTTGTCCTCATAGTAAGTTTGTTTATAGATAGGCCTCACACCAAAGTAAGTCACTTACAGTAAGAGCGGGTGTTTTGGAATCTGGTCCCTCTAGTAAGTCTGTTTATACATAGGTCTTACACCAAATTAAGTCACTTACAGTGAGAGCAGGTGTTTTGGAATCTGTTCCCTGTAGTAAGTCTGTTTATACATAGGCCTCACACCAAATAAGTCACTTACGGTGAGAGCAGGTGTTTTGAAATCTGGTCCCTGTAGTAAGTCTGTTTATACATAGGCCTCACACCAAATAAGTCACTTATAGTGAGAGCAGGTGTTTTGGATTCTGGTCCCTGTAGTAAGTCTGTTTATAGATAGGCCTCACACCAAAGTAAGTCACTTACAGTAAGAGCAGGTGTTTTGGAATCTGGTCCGTCCATGTAGTAAGTCTGTTTATACATAGGCCTTACACCAAAGTAAGTCACTTACAGTGAGAGCAGGGGTTTTGGAATCTGGTCCCTGTAGTAAGTCTGTTAATAGATAGGCCTCACACCAAATTAAGTCACTTACAGTGAGAGCAGGTGTTTTGGAATCCGGTCCCTGTAGTAAGTCTGTTTATAGATAGGTCTTACACCAAAGTAAGTCACTTACAGTGAGAGCAGGTGTTTAGGAATCTGGTCCCGGTAGTAAGTCTGTTTATGCATAGGCCTCACACCAAATAAGTCACTTATGGTGAGAGCAGTTGTTTTAGAATCTGGTCCCTGTAGTAAGTCTGTTTATAGATAGGACTCACACCGAAGTAAGTCACTTGCAGTGAGAGCAGGTGTTTTGGAATCCGGTCCCTGTAGTAAGTCTGTTTATAGATAGGCCTTACACCAAAATAAGTCACTTAGAGTGAGAGTAGATGTTTTGGAATCTGGTCCCTGTAGTAAGTCTGTTTATAGATAGGCCTCACACCGAAGTAAGTCACTTACAGTGAGAGCAGGTGTTTTGGAGTCTGGTCCCTGTAGTAAATCTGTTTATAGATAGGCCTCACACTGAAGTAAATCACTTACAGTGAGAGCAGATGTTTTGGAATCTGGTCCCTCTAGTAAGTCTGTTTATAGATAGGCCTTACACCAAATTAAGTCACGTACAGTGAGAGCAGGTGTTTTGGAATCTGGTCCCTGTAGTAAGTCTGTTTATAGGTAGGCCTCACACCGAAGTAAGTCACTTACAGTGAGAGTAGGTGTTTTGGAATCTGGTTCCTGTATTAAGTCTGTTTATACATAGGCCTTACACCAAATTAAGTCACTTACAGTGAGAGCAGGTGTTTTGGAATCTGGTCCCTGTAGTAAGTCTGTTTATAGATAGGCTTCACACCGAAGTAAGTCACTTACAGTCAGAGCAGGTGTTTTGGAATCTGGTCCCTGTAGTAAGTCTGTTTATAGATAAGCCTCACTCCAAATTAATCACTTACAGTGAGAGCAGGGGTTTTGGAATTTGGTCCTCATAGTAAGTCTGTTTATAGATAGGCCTCACACCAAAGTAAGTCACTTACAGTAAGAGCAGGTATTTTGGAATCCGGTCCCGCTAGTAAGTCTGTTTACACCAAATTAAGTCACTTACAGTGAGAGCAGGTGTTTTAGAATCTGTTCCCTGTAGTAAGTCTGTTTATACATAGGCCTCACACCAAATAAGTCACTTACGGTGAGAGCAGGTGTTTTGGAATCTGCTCCCTTTAGTAAGTCTGTTTATAGGTAGGCCTCACACCAAAGTAAGTCACTTACAGTAAGAGCAGGTGTTTTGGAATCTGGTCTGTCCCTGTAGTAAGTCTGTTTATACATAGGCCTCACACCAAATTAAGTCACTTACAGTGAGAGCAGGTGTTTTGGAATCCGGTCCCTGTAGTAAGTCTATTTATAGATAGGTCTTACACCAAAGTAAGTCACTTACAGTGAGAGCAGGTTTTTGGGAATCTGGTCCCTGTAGTAAGTCTGTTTATACATAGCCCTCACACCAAATAAGTCACTTACGGTGAGAGCAGTTGTTTTAGCATCTGGTCCCTGTAGTAAGTCTGTTTATAGATAGGCCTCACACCGAAGTAAGTCGCTTACAGTGAGAGCAGGTGTTTTGGAATCCGGTCCCTGTAGTAAGTCTGTTTATAGATAGGCCTTACACCAAAATAGGTCACTTAGAGTGAGAGCAGATGTTTTGGAATCCGGTCCCTGTAGTAAGTCTGTTTATAGATAGGCCTTACACCAAAGTAAGTCACTTACAGTAAGAGCAGGTGTTTTGGAATCTGGTCCCTGTAGTAAGTTTGTTTATACATAGGCCTCACACCAAATAAGTCACTTACGGTAAGAGCTGTTGTTTTGGAATCTGGTCCCTGTAGTAAGTCTGTTTATAGATAGGCCTTACACCAGAGTAAGTCATTTAGAGTGAGAGCAGATGTTTTGGAATCTGGTCCCTGAAGTAAGTCTGATTATAGACAGGCCTCACACCGAAGTAAGTCACTTACAGTCAGAGCAGGTGTTTTGGAATCTGGTTCCCATAGTAAGTCTGTTTATAGATAGGCCTCACACCAAAGTAAGTCACTTACAGTGAGAGCAGGTGTTTTGGAATCTGGTCCCTGTAGTAAGTCTGTTTATACATAGGCCTCACATCAAAGTAAGTCACTTACAGTGAGAGCAGGTGTTTTGGAATCTGGTCCCTGTAGTAAATCTGTTTATAGATAGGCCTCACACCAATTAAGTCACTTACAGTGAAAGCAGGTGTTTTGGAATCTGGTCCCCATAGTAAGTCTGTTTATACATAGACTTTACACTGAAGTATGTTACTTATAGTACTGAGAGCAAATATGGCCCAAAGTGTTATAAAAACAGCATGTGTCAGATAGGTAAGACAGGATGGATTGGTGACAGGTTTTAGAGGTTGTTTAGTGATAGCGAGGATGGATTGATGACAGGTTTTAGATATACCATTAGTGCAGAGGATTAAGTCTCACAATGAGCTGTTTCATGCAGTCCAAAAAACAGGGTTTGAGTCTTTCCACGTCCATTTGACTTCTACATAACTGAGCGAGACATTTTAGCCAGACAGTGCTCATGTGAACCTATCTAGTTAACAAATAATTAAATAAAAGAAAAATAAATGCATATATGCAGGAATTATTCATAACAGTTTAACCTGAAAGCCTATGTAAGTCATGCGCAACAAGTCTCAGGCTATATATACTTCCAAAGCTGTATTTGATTTGGAACCTTAAATCTTCTTTTTCTTTCAGCTGCTCCTGTTAAGGTTGTCAGAGCAGATCATCTGTTTCCATTTCTTCCTGTCCTCTGCATCTTGCTCTGTCACACAAACCATCTGCATGACTTCTCTCACCACATCCATAAACCTTAGCTTAGGCCTTCCTCTTTTCCGCTTACCTTACAGCTCCATCCTTAGCATCCTTTTCCCAATATACCCAGCATCCTTCCTCAGCACATGTCCAATCCGACACAATCCTGCCTCTCTGGCTTTGTCTCTAAACCATCCAACCTGAGCTGACCCTTTAATACACTTATTCCTAATTCTGTCCATCCTCATCACATCCAATGCAAATCTTAACATCTTTAACTCTGCTACCTCCATCTCTGAAATCCTGTCTTTCCGTCAATGCCACCATCTTCAACCCATATATCATAGCTGGTCTCACTACTCTCTTGTTGACCTTCCCTTTCACTCATACTGGTACCTGTCTGTCACAAATCATCCCTCCTGACACTCTTCTCTACCCATTCCACCATGCTTGTACTCTCTTCTTCACCTCTCTTCCACACTCACCATTACTCTTAACTGTTGATCCCAAGTACTTAAACTCATGCACCTTCACCACCTCTACTCCCTGCATCCTCACCATTCCTCTATCCTCCTTCTCATTCACACACATATATTCTGATTTGGAACCCCAAATAAAAGGATTTTTTTTGGTTGGTAAATGTACCAAAATCTGAAACTAAGATGTCATTACCAACTGAGGAATAAGGTTTTATTGAATGTTGAATTAGGGAGGAATAGGATGGGGCATATGTAAGCTTCTTAATATAAGCAGATGGGTCTACTATACATGATTGAAATTTCAAAAAGCCGAAACCAATATGGCCGAGACCACATTTTCAACTTTTGAAATTTCAAACATGTAGAAAAAACAAAAACCTACCTACATGTTGCTAGCTGGGGGGGGGGGTAAGCCCCCCTGCAGCCCCCCACACCCCCTACTATTTAAATATACCAACTCCGAGATCACACTACAGTGCGGAAAATGGAAATTTCCAGTTCCGCGCTATAGGAAGCTGTCCGTTCAGAACGTTCAAACTTCCAAAAGTCGATCATATGGTCTCGGCCATATGAAAGTCGGCCTTTTGGAAGTTCGAGCATCTGTAGGGGACCCAAGCAGATATGTCATTCCCTATCAGTGATCTTACTGGAAACTGTTGAGCCTCTGGCAGAGAAGGGAAGCTCACAATTAATGATGTTGCCTTGCTGTACACCAGAGCTTCTGCTGTTGTAGAACTGAAAATGACATTTATGCAAAAGGGAGCAGAGCTGCAGAGGTATTGTTGCTGACTGCAGTTGGTACGCACTCTGACATTTCTGGAATTGATGTCTGTGCCCAGTACTACTTTCTCTACTCCCCATGTTATCCTCACCTGCTCCATATCCTGCAAGGAACTGATATAACATGAATCTAAACTTTTAAGTTCTGGAATTTTTTTCTTTTAGAATTTCAGATATTTTTGTTATGTAACAATAAAGGAACAAATAGCTCTGTTTGCACTAATGGTTTTTATATGGTTACAAATGCTTTAAGCAGCATTTTACCCAGGTTTATGGAAAGCCCAGGGTTTTCTTTAGTTTTGTTGCCTTTTCAGTCATGAGTTGCAACATTCAAGTACACATGAAAGTGGCTGTGAAGTTCCTCTAAAAATCGTATGACTGCAGTATGATTCAGTCAAAACACTACAGTTAAAACGGGTACTTGTCTGTTCATATTTAGTAAGAGTTAGTGCCATTATGTTCTTATTTTTAGAAAATGATCTCACCTGCCTTCCTCAACAAGCCTGCTCAGAGTATGTTTTCTTTTGTAGTGAAGTTATTTCCAGCTGCTGATCTGCACATCTTCCCCTTTGGCAAAACATTACAATGCATTTAAACAACTTCTGCTGAGGTATACACTGAGAGAGCAGTGATTTCACTGACTTGTTTAATGAAGTCTGTGTTCCCTGTTCTGCTTTTACACCACCAAATACACCTTGTTACTAAATGGTTTATTAGCCACCTCATTCTGACAGACGGTAATGCCTCAGCCTTCACTATTTCTGTATGTTCCTGCATTTACCTCCAACAAGGAAGTGCCCTGAGGGTCTACCACCAGTGCTGTAATGCTTAGCTTGTGTGTAAGTGCAATGCCCAGTCACTGTGGAAACCTATACTCGGTCCAGTTCACAGATGGCACCACACCTGTAATACTTAACGTGTGTAAGTGCAATGCCCAGTCACTATGGAAACCTATACTCGGTCCAGTTCACAGATGGCACCACACCTATAACACGTAGCATGTGTAAGTGCAATGCCCAGTCACTGTGGAAACCTGTACTCGGTCCAGTTCACAGATGGCACCACACCTGTAATACTTAGCGTGTGTAAGTGCAATGCCCAGTCACTGTGGAAACCTATACTCGGTCCAGTTCACAGATGGCACCACACCTGTAATACTTAGCGTGTGTAAGTGCAATGCCCAGTCACTGTGGAAACCTGTACTCGGTCCAGTTCACAGATGGCACCACACCTGTAATACTTAGCGTGTGTAAGTGCAATGCCCAGTCACTGTGGAAACCTGTACTCTGTCCAGTTCACAGATGGCATCACACCTGTAATGCTTAGCCTGTGTGTAAGTGCAATGCCCAGTCACTGTGGAAACCTGTACTCGGTCCATTTCACAGATGGCACCACACCTGTAATGCTTAGCTTGTGTGTAAGTGCAATGCCCAGTCACTGTGGAAACCTGTACTCAGTACAGTTCACAAATGGCACAACATCTGTAATGTTTAGCTTGTGTATAAGCACAATTCCCAGTCATTGTTGAAAACTGTACTCATTCCAGTTCACAGATGGCACCACACCACAATGGTCAGTGAAGGACCATACCACTGCTGAACATAATCTGCAAAGAGGCTTTTCAGCAAGTGAAATTCCTCAAGCTTCATTTGCCAGCAAAAAAATTTTGCAAGACAGAATATCAGTTGCTTTTTCTCATAGGAAATCATCACTGGTGCTATACAGTTCGTTTTTGGAAATTCCTCTCTTGTTCGAGTTTATGTGACTGTGAGTTGGTATATATAGGTTTGGCTGGGTGGAGGGGCTTGCATCTCACATTGCAGGGTGCAGGGAAGGTTTGCCTCCTGCAAAACATGCTTACATTTAAACTTTTTCCCTTCTGTATTTCAGGCATTATTTTTCAGTGTTTTAGATTGTCAGCTTTGAGGAAGTGGGTGATTCAGAGGCTTCCTATTGGTGGAAAAATTACTGCAACACTCCCACCTCAAAATAAATGCAAAGAAAACTCTGTCCTGTTTTATAATAGTGATTACAAGTCCTCATAGTCTTCAGATCTCTGTATCAGAACATTCTTAGGTGGTGTGATATCACATGCTCATAAAACTTAGTGTTTAGCCAGCATTATAGATGATATACTTTTCCTGGAAGATCAAATATTCACCACATTCAAAAAATGTCCATATTAGTTTTGAGTCACATTACCGAATTAGATGCCACATCTACTGAAAGCTGTACCAAACTCATCGTGTCACTAATTCAGTACCAGTTATTCTATGCTTACATTGTATAGATTCTAGTCTGAAAATCAATCTTGATCTGACATACATGATCTTCTATACAGGAAGAATGCAAAGTCCCTGTAATCACAACTACGCGGGTAAAAGCTGCACTCTCTAAAGCCAAAAACACAGCATCCATGGGACTGGACAACATCCCAGGCTGCGTTTTGCATGAACTTCAGAATGAACTGGCTCCCCACTTAAGCACCATGTTCAATAATAGTCTCACATCAGGCTTTGTGCCCACTGAATGGCACACAGCAACAGTTATCCCACTCCACAAAGGGGGAGCCACCACTGATCCCGGGAACTATCGATCTATTAGCCTGATGAGCCTGGTCTGCAAGGCCATGGAACGTATCATGGAACTCATAAACAAAGAAATTGGTAGCCTACAAACTCTGGATCCCACCCATTTTGGGTTTGTGAAAGGCAGATCATGCCTTCTGAACCTGATCGACTTCTCTGAGGCAGTCACCAAAGCCGTAGATGAGGATAAAGTGGTTCACACAGCCTATCTTGACCTCACCAAGGCTTTTGACACCCTCCCCCATTCTGGAATTATAGCTAAACTCACTAAACTAGGTATAAATCCCTACATCACAAGATGGGTTGCCAACTGGCTCACTGACAGAACCCACACTGTAAAAGTTGCA
>NC_056743.1:1903940117-1903997617 GCF_019279795.1 Protopterus annectens
AGGCATAACTACACTCAACCAAACTCCATTTCCTAAAGATCTACTTTTAGCAACATTAAACATTTGTAGTGTCTGTAACAAAATTACAGACTTCTATGCTTGGCTAACACAAAACACACCTGACATCCTATCAGTCACTGAAACCTGGCTAAAACCCCAAATCCAAAATATTGAAATAACATCCCCAGGTTATAACATACTACGGAAAGATAGAACCAACAAAAAAAGAGGTGGGCTATCCCTAATCTATGATGACAGTCTCACAATACTACCCTTTTGGAAAACCCTCCCATCATTTTCAAATGCTGAAATCCTAATAGGAACCCTACAAATTAACAAATCTAAACAGCTATGCATAGTTAGTATGTATATCCCACCAGGGGAAAATATCCAAACTCTTGAGGACATCCTCACCTGGATGTCAGAAAATATATGCAAAAAAACCATTATTATGGGAGTTGTAAACATCAGTTGGCAAGATTTAATAACTGACTCCCCAAAAAAACAGCATAAACCTCTACAAGTTCAACCAACACCTCACCAACCCTACCATAATGCTCAACAGCAATAAACCAGGAGCCACCCTCAACTGGATTTTAGTTTCAGGTCCACTTAAATACTCAAATCCAAAGACCCTACTCAATATACTCAGCAACCACTTACCTGTTTCACTTATAGATCCACTGCACATATATCCAACTCTCATGACTATAAAGCCATCAGAAACCGAAAATATTTTGAACAACAAAAATCCCACCAGATTACTTAAAACTCGCTGCTGAGGCCACAGCATACCCCATTAGCATTCTGATCAAATGCTCAGTTACAGAATCCTATGTCCCCAACCTCTGGAAAAAATACATCATCACTCCCCCACTTCACAAAAGACGTAACTCCAATGAACCCTCTAACTATTGTCCAATCTCTGTCCTCTCCCCACTACCCAAACTCCTTGAAATGTGCGTCTATAAACAATGACTTCACCATCTCACACACAACCTACTCACCCCCACCCAACATGGCTTTTGCCCCTTACACAGCACAAGCATTACACTTATCTCCTTCATGGATACTGTACAGAGATCCATCGACTTGGGTAATATTACTTCTGTACTACTACTAGACCTGTCATGTCTCCTTCATGGATACTGCACAGAGATCCATAAACTTGGCTAATATTACTTCTGTGCTATTACTAGACCTGTCATGTCTCCTTCATGGATACTGTACAGAGATCCAGCGACTCTGGTAATATTACTTCTGTACTACTACTAGACCTGCCAAAGGCTTTCAATACAGTATCACACAAAAAACTTCTACAACACCTTTCTAGTATCGGCTGCACCCCAGCTACCCACCAATGGTTTATGCATAAAATGGCAAAATACCCTATCAAAATACCAGACTGGAGTACCACAAGGGTCCATACTGGGACCTTTACTCTTTAACATGTCTACTAACAACCTTCACACTGCTTCTCCTGTTAGCTCTGTTATCCAATATGGAGACAGTACTATCATCATTACATAGACATACATATGGAGCATTTCTGCCTGGGCCTCCGACGATACTATTATCCTTACAAAGACATACATCTGGAGCATTTCTCCCTGGGCCTCCGACAATAATATCATCATTACAAAGACATGCGCCTGGAACGTTTCTTGTTGGGTCTCCGACGATACTATCATCACTACAAAGACATACATCTGGAGCATTTCTCTCTGGGTCTCTGACGAATCTATCATCATTACAAAGAGATACGTCTGGAACGTTTCTCCCTGGGCCTTAGCTGAAAATTGGCTTAGTTCCAAGTTGGACTTTCCCAGTAAACAAATGTTAAATAAAATAAATAAAATAAAAAATCATCTCCTCCTCAGATAAGCTCCAATACCTCCAACAAATAACCCAAGATACCTTCACCACAATCAAAGCCTGGTTAACCAAATCACAACTACTCCTTAATGCCAAAAAACAAAGCTTCTACTCTTTGCACCAAAACCCCTCTCATCTGACTCACTTTCATATTTTCTGCCAAAGCAACACAGAAATTGAAATTGTATCGTATGCTAAACTATTAGTAGTTACTGACAATAATCTTACATTTGAACACCATATTGGTAATGCCATTAAAAAAACACTGCAAATTAGAAGCCCTATACAGACATAAACAATTCATGGACAGCACCACCAAAAAAGCTCTCACCAACACTTACTTGCTCCCTTCCGTATTATACGGTGCCCCCATTTTTACTAACCTGCACTCATCTCTACAAAATAAGCTCCAGTCCTGCTACCATAAAATTGCCAAATTTGCCACAGGCAGCTCATACCGCTCACATCACTGCCAAACCTTAAAACAACTAAACTGGCTGGAATTTCCACATCACCTTAACCTCATTCAACTGCCCATAGCACATAAAATTGTCTACAGTCCAAACAACTGTCCTGCCCTTAAGAACATTTTAATACCCTACGGCCCCACCAGAACCCTTCGCTCTGAAAATAAACAACTCATAACTGTTCATGTATCAAACAAAAGAATCGGACACTGCCTTTACTCATACACTGTCGCTAAACTATGGAACTCACTTCCAACCAGCATAAACGCCATTAGCTGCTTCAACAAACTTAAACTCACCCTAAAGAACTACCTACTAAATACTAAAATCTGCCCCAGCATCTGTCCAAATAGATAAGATCCTAGTCTCCTTGAGCCTGCCTCTAGTTTACCCCAGTCTGTACCCATGAAAAGTAGTAGGAAACTCTTTTTGATCTATTTTAAACAACTCTGTTCTTACTATAAATCTCAGTAACCTTAACTATCATTCTAACCCCTGACCCCTTTAAAACTACCCCACTAGTGATTTTTCTTTCCCCTTATTAATTCTTTGACCCTAACACTACCCCTCTAGTGGTCTTTTCCTTTCTTAACTTTTAACCTATTTCAATATATACAAAACAGTGTGTGTGTGTGTGTGTGTGTGTGTGTGTGTGTGTGTGTGTGTGTGTGTGTGCGTGTGTGCGTGTGTGCGAGTGTGCGAGTGTGTGTGTGTGTGTGTGTGTGTGTGTGTGTGTGTGTGTGTGTGTGTGTGTGTGTGTGTGTGTCTGTGTGTGTGTGTGTGTGTGTATATATATTTATTACTCTGTTTTTCTCTCTGATATTGTAACTTCCCTCAGTTTATTAGTCTGTTTCTCATTTTGTTATATTATATTGTATTGTACTGTAATTTCTGTAAATTGTTGTAAAATACTGTGCAATCATAATGTGTTAGTGGAGCTTTTCTCCCCAGACCGCCGCTGAAAATGGGGTTGTGTCCTAGTTGGACTTTCCTGGTCAACAAATGTCTATCAATAAATAAGTGAATAAATTATTATCCCTTTTGGTAAGAGCGATGTTCTTCCTAACTACCACATCAATAGCAACACCTTAAGAACACACTCAGTGGCGAGAAACCTGGGCACACAGGCTGACAGCGACCTTACCTTTGAACACCATGACTCCACAGTGGTAAGAAGGGCATTCTATATGGCTCCTCTCATAAATAAGGGCATTGCTTCTAGAATAAAAGAAGTTATAACCTCCCTGTACTCTTCCATCATCAGGCCAATAACTGAGTACAACACCCCTTTTGGTGTGTACCTTTCCAAGCACCTGCAACAACTGGTGAGACCACAAAGGTTCGTCATAAGGAAAATTCAAGGTCTTCAGCATCTGTCCTATGTGGATCATTTCAAATTACAGTCACTTTATTCTGTTTCATACAAACTACTCAGAGGCTATCTCTACTTTGCATAGAAGACAAACTCTGACCTTGCTTTATTGGAAATGCTGCAACACTGTAAGTCAAACGGTACATGGGTTACTTGCTCTAAAGACCTTAACCTGGTATGTGATATTAATAGAACTTGCTGGAGGGACAGATATGTCTCCCAGAGGTTACCACACCTTTGGAACAGAGTCCCACTTCATGTCAAACAGAGCACCTCATTGGCCCTCTTCAAATGCAATCTGGATGATTGGATAAGTAACCGTAAATTCACCTCAGGGGTTCCACCTGTGGCCCTCTCAGACAGCGGCAATAGGTGCTGATCATGGAAATAAGGGTATAACTTGGCTAGGCTTGCAAGGGCCCTATGATTAATAGTATAGTTACGTCCTATGATCCTATGAAAATCAACATTCACAGACTCAGAAAATGGCCCTTAGAAACAATTAGAAACTTAATAAATCTACATTCTGTGTCACTGTCTCACTGACCCAGCTACCTCAATCAGTGATATCCGAAACATAATAAATCTACATTCTGTGTCACTGTCTCACTGACCCAGCTACCTCAATCAGAGATATCCGAAACTTAATAAATCTACATTCTGTGTCACTGTCTCACTGACCCAGCTACCTCAATCAGAGATATCCGAAACTTAATAAATCTACATTCTGTGTCACTGTCTCACTGACCCAGCTACCTCAATCAGTGCTAACCAAAACGTAATAAATCTACATTCTGTGACTGTCTCACAGACCCAGCTACCTCAATCAGTGATATCCGAAACATAATAAATCTACATTCTGTGTCACTGTCTCACTGACCCAGCTACCTCAATCAGTGCTAACCAAAACGTAATAAATCTACATTCTGTGTCACTGTCTCACAGACCCAGCTAACTCAATCAGTGATATCCGAAACTTAATAAATCTACACTCTGTGTCACTGTCTCACTGACTCAGCTACCTCAATCAGTGATAAGCGAAACTTAATAAATCTACATTCTGTGTCACTGACTCACTGACCCAGCTATCTCAATCAGTGATATCCGAAACTTAAGAAATTTACATTCTGTGTCACTCTCTCAATGACCCAGCTATCTCAATCAGTGATATCCGAAAAATAATAATCCTACATTCTGTGTCACTGTCTCACTGACCCAGCTACCTCAATCAGTGATATCCGAAACTTAAGAAATTTACATTCTGCGTCACTCTCTCAATGACCCAGCTATCTCAATCAGTGATATCCGAAACTTAATAAATCTACATTCTGTCACTCTCTCACTGACCCAGCTATCTCAATCAGTGATATCCGAAACTTAATAAATCTACATTCTGTGTCACTGCCTCACTGACCCAGCTATCTCAATCAGTGATATCTGAAACTTAATAAATCTACATTCTGTGTCACTCTCTCACTAACCCAGCTGCCTCAATCAGTGATATCCGTAACTTAATAAATCTACATTCTGTTTCACTGTCTCTCTGACCCATCTTCCTCAATCAGTGATATCCATAACTTAATAAATCTCCATTCTGTGTCACTGTCTCACTGACCCAGCTACCTCAATCAGTGATATCCGAAACTTAATAAATCTACATTTTGTGTCACTGTCTCACTGACCCAGCTACCTCAATCAGTGATATCCATAACTTAATAAATCTACATTCTGTCACCATCTCACTGCCAAGCTACCTCAATCAGTGATATCCAAAACTTAATAAATCTACACTCTGTGTCACTGTCTCACTGACCCAGCTACCTCAATCAGTGATATCCGAAACATAATAAATCTACATTCTGTGTCACTGTCTCACTGACCCAGCTATCTCAATCAGTGATATCTGAAACTTAATAAATCTACATTCTGTGTCACTGTCTCAATGACCCAGCTATCTCAATCAGTGATATCCGAAACATAATAATCCTACATTCTGTGTCACTGTCTCACTGACCCAGCTACCTCAATCAGTGATATCCTAAACATAATAAATCTACATTCTGTCACTCTCTCACTGACCCAGCTATCTCAATCAGTGATATCCGAAACTTAATAAATCTACATTGTGTGTCACTGTCTCACTGACCCAGCTACCTCAATCAGTGATATCAAAAACGTAATAAATCTACATTCTGTTTCACTGTCTCACTGACCCAGCTATCTCAGTCAGTGATATCTGAAACTTAATAAATCTACATTCTGTGTCACTGACTCAATGACCCAGCTATCTCAGTCAGTGATATCCGAAACTTAATAAATCTACATTCTGTGTCACTCTCTCACTGACCCAGCTACCTCAATCAGTGATATCCGTAACTTAATAAATCTACATTCTGTTTCACTGTCTCACTGACCCAGATACCTCAATCAGTGATATCCGTAACTTAATAAATCTCCATTCTGTGTCACTGTCTCACTGACCCAGCTATCTCAATCAGTGATATCTGAAACTTAATAAATCTACATTCTGTGTCACTGACTCAATAACCCAGCTCAATCAGTGATATCCGAAACTTAATAAATCTACATTTTGTGTCACTATCTCACTGACCCAGCTACCTCAATCAGTGATATCCATAACTTAATAAATCTACATTCTGTCACTGTCTCACTGCCAACCTACCTCAATCAGTGATATCCAAAACGTAATAAATCTACATTGTGTGTCACTGTCTCACTGACCCAGCTACCTCAATCAGTGATATCCGAAACTTTATAAATCTACAATCTATGTCACTGACTGACTGACCCAGCTATCTCAATCAGTGATATCCAAAACTTAATAAATCTACATTCTGTGTCACTGTCTCACTGACCCAGCTACCTCAATCAGTGATATCCAAAACTTAATAAATCTACATTCTGTGCCACTGTCTCACTGACCCAGCTATCTCAATCAGTGATATCCGAAACTTAATAAATCTACATTCTGTGTCACTGACTCACTGACCCAGCTATCTCAATCAGTGATATCCGAAACTTAATAAATCTACATTCTGTGTCACTGTCTCAATGACCCAGCTATCTCAATCAGTGATATCCGAAACATAATAATCCTACATTCTGTGTCACTGTCTCACTGACCCAGCTATCTCAATCAGTGATATCCGAAACTTAATAAATCTACATTCTGTCACTCTCTCACTGACCCAGCTACCTCAACCAGTGATATCCGAAACGTAATAAATCTACATTGTGTGTCACTGTCTCACTGACCCAGCTACCTCAATCAGTGATATCCAAAATGTAATAAATCTACATTCTGTTTCACTGTCTCACTGACCCAGCTATCTCAATCAGTGATATCCGAAACTTAATAAATCTACATTCTGTGTCACTGTATCACTGACCCAGCTACCTCAATCAGTGATATCCGTAACTTATAAATCTACATTCTGTTTCACTGTCTCACTGACCCATCTACCTCAATCAGTGATATCCGTAACTTAATAAATCTCCATTCCGTTTCACTGTATCACTGACCCAGCTATCTCAATCACTGATATCTGAAACTTAATAAATCTACATTCTGTGTCACTGACTCAATAACCCAGCTACCTCAATCAGTGATATCCGAAACTTAATAAATCTACATTCTGTGTCACTGTCTCACTGACCCAGCTACCTCAATCAGTGCTAACCAAAACGTAATAAATCTACATTCTGTGACTGTCTCACAGACCCAGCTACCTCAATCAGTGATATCCGAAACATAATAAATCTACATTCTGTGTCACTGTCTCACAGACCCAGCTAACTCAATCAGTGATATCTGAAACTTAATAAATCTACATTCTGTGTCACTGTCTCACTGACCCAGCTACCTCAATCAGTGATATCCGAAACTTTATAAATCCACATTCTATGTCACTGACTCACAGACCCAGCTAACTCAATCAGTGATATCCGAAACTTAATAAATCTACACTCTGTGTCACTGTCTCACTGACTCAGCTACCTCAATCAGTGATATGCGAAACTTAATAAATCTACATTCTGTGTCACTGACTCACTGACCCAGCTATCTCAATCAGTGATATCCGAAACTTAAGAAATTTACATTCTGTGTCACTCTCTCAATGACCCAGCTATCTCAATCAGTGATATCCGAAAAATAATAATCCTACATTCTGTGTCACTGTCTCACTGACCCAGCTACCTCAATCAGTGATATCCGAAACTTAAGAAATTTACATTCTGTGTCACTCTCTCAATGACCCAGCTATCTCAATCAGTGATATCCGAAACTTAATAAATCTACATTCTGTCACTCTCTCACTGACCCAGCTATCTCAATCAGTGATATCCGAAACTTAATAAATCTACATTCTGTGTCACTGCCTCACTGACCCAGCTATCTCAATCAGTGATATCTGAAACTTAATAAATCTACATTCTGTGTCACTCTCTCACTAACCCAGCTGCCTCAATCAGTGATATCCGTAACTTAATAAATCTACATTCTGTTTCACTGTCTCTCTGACCCATCTTCCACAATCAGTGATATCCATAACTTAATAAATCTCCATTCTGTGTCACTGTCTCACTGACCCAGCTACCTCAATCAGTGATATCCGAAACTTAATAAATCTACATTTTGTGTCACTGTCTCACTGACCCAGCTACCTCAATCAGTGATATCCATAACTTAATAAATCTACATTCTGTCACCATCTCACTGCCAAGCTACCTCAATCAGTGATATCCAAAACTTAATAAATCTACACTCTGTGTCACTGTCTCACTGACCCAGCTACCTCAATCAGTGATATCCGAAACATAATAAATCTACATTCTGTGTCACTGTCTCACTGACCCAGCTATCTCAATCAGTGATATCTGAAACTTAATAAATCTACATTCTGTGTCACTGTCTCAATGACCCAGCTATCTCAATCAGTGATATCCAAACATAATAATCCTACATTCTGTGTCACTGTCTCACTGACCCAGCTACCTCAATCAGTGATATCCTAAACATAATAAATCTACATTCTGTCACTCTCACTGACCCAGCTATCTCAATCAGTGATATCCGAAACTTAATAAATCTACATTGTGTGTCACTGTCTCACTGACCCAGGTACCTCAATCAGTGATATCAAAAACGTAATAAATCTACATTCTGTTTCACTGTCTCACTGACCCAGCTATCTCAGTCAGTGATATCTGAAACTTAATAAATCTACATTCTGTGTCACTGACTCAATGACCCAGCTATCTCAGTCAGTGATATCCGAAACTTAATAAATCTACATTCTGTGTCACTCTCTCACTGACCCAGCTACCTCAATCAGTGATATCCGTAACTTAATAAATCTACATTCTGTTTCACTGTCTCACTGACCCAGCTACCTCAATCAGTGATATCCGTAACTTAATAAATCTCCATTCTGTGTCACTGTCTCACTGACCCAGCTATCTCAATCAGTGATATCTGAAACTTAATAAATCTACATTCTGTGTCACTGACTCAATAACCCAGCTACCTCAATCAGTGATATCCGAAACTTAATAAATCTACATTTTGTGTCACTGTCTCACTGACCCAGCTACCTCAATCAGTGATATCCATAACTTAATAAATCTACATTCTGTCACTGTCTCACTGCCAACCTACCTCAATCAGTGATATCCAAAACGTAATAAATCTACATTGTGTGTCACTGTCTCACTGACCCAGCTACCTCAATCAGTGATATCCGAAACTTTATAAATCTACAATCTATGTCAGTGACTGACTGACCCAGCTATCTCAATCAGTGATATCCAAAACTTAATAAATCTACATTCTGTGTCACTGTCTCACTGACCCAGCTACCTCAATCAGTGATATCCAAAACTTAATAAATCTACATTCTGTGCCACTGTCTCACTGACCCAGCTATCTCAATCAGTGATATCCGAAACTTAATAAATCTACATTCTGTGTCACTGACTCACTGACCCAGCTATCTCAATCAGTGATATCTGAAACTTAATAAATCTACATTCTGTGTCACTGTCTCAATGACCCAGCTATCTCAATCAGTGATATCCGAAACATAATAATCCTACATTCTGTGTCACTGTCTCACTGACCCAGCTATCTCAATCAGTGATATCCGAAACTTAATAAATCTACATTCTGTCACTCTCTCACTGACCCAGCTACCTCAACCAGTGATATCCAAAACGTAATAAATCTACATTGTGTGTCACTGTCTCACTGACCCAGCTACCTCAATCAGTGATATCCAAAATGTAATAAATCTACATTCTGTTTCACTGTCTCACTGACCCAGCTATCTCAATCAGTGATATCCGAAACTTAATAAATCTACATTCTGTGTCACTGTATCACTGACCCAGCTACCTCAATCAGTGATATCCGTAACTTAATAAATCTACATTCTGTTTCACTGTCTCACTGACCCATCTACCTCAATCAGTGATATCCGTAACTTAATAAATCTCCATTCCGTTTCACTGTATCACTGACCCAGCTATCTCAATCACTGATATCTGAAACTTAATAAATCTACATTCTGTGTCACTGACTCAATAACCCAGCTACCTCAATCAGTGATATCCGAAACTTAATAAATCTACATTCTGTTTCACTGTCTCTCTGACCCATCTTCCTCAATCAGTGATATCCATAACTTAATAAATCTCCATTCTGTGTCACTGTCTCACTGACCCAGCTACCTCAATCAGTGATATCCGAAACTTAATAAATCTACATTTTGTGTCACTGTCTCACTGACCCAGCTACCTCAATCAGTGATATCCATAACTTAATAAATCTACATTCTGTCACCATCTCACTGCCAAGCTACCTCAATCAGTGATATCCAAAACTTAATAAATCTACACTCTGTGTCACTGTCTCACTGACCCAGCTACCTCAATCAGTGATATCCGAAACATAATAAATCTACATTCTGTGTCACTGTCTCACTGACCCAGCTATCTCAATCAGTGATATCTGAAACTTAATAAATCTACATTCTGTGTCACTGTCTCAATGACCCAGCTATCTCAATCAGTGATATCCGAAACATAATAATCCTACATTCTGTGTCACTGTCTCACTGACCCAGCTACCTCAATCAGTGATATCCTAAACATAATAAATCTACATTCTGTCACTCTCTCACTGACCCAGCTATCTCAATCAGTGATATCCGAAACTTAATAAATCTACATTGTGTGTCACTGTCTCACTGACCCAGCTACCTCAATCAGTGATATCAAAAACGTAATAAATCTACATTCTGTTTCACTGTCTCACTGACCCAGCTATCTCAGTCAGTGATATCTGAAACTTAATAAATCTACATTCTGTGTCACTGACTCAATGACCCAGCTATCTCAGTCAGTGATATCCGAAACTTAATAAATCTACATTCTGTGTCACTCTCTCACTGACCCAGCTACCTCAATCAGTGATATCCGTAACTTAATAAATCTACATTCTGTTTCACTGTCTCACTGACCCAGCTACCTCAATCAGTGATATCCGTAACTTAATAAATCTCCATTCTGTGTCACTGTCTCACTGACCCAGCTATCTCAATCAGTGATATCTGAAACTTAATAAATCTACATTCTGTGTCACTGACTCAATAACCCAGCTACCTCAATCAGTGATATCCGAAACTTAATAAATCTACATTTTGTGTCACTGTCTCACTGACCCAGCTACCTCAATCAGTGATATCCATAACTTAATAAATCTACATTCTGTCACTGTCTCACTGCCAACCTACCTCAATCAGTGATATCCAAAACGTAATAAATCTACATTGTGTGTCACTGTCTCACTGACCCAGCTACCTCAATCAGTGATATCCGAAACTTTATAAATCTACAATCTATGTCACTGACTGACTGACCCAGCTATCTCAATCAGTGATATCCAAAACTTAATAAATCTACATTCTGTGTCACTGTCTCACTGACCCAGCTACCTCAATCAGTGATATCCAAAACTTAATAAATCTACATTCTGTGCCACTGTCTCACTGACCCAGCTATCTCAATCAGTGATATCCGAAACTTAATAAATCTACATTCTGTGTCACTGTCTCAATGACCCAGCTATCTCAATCAGTGATATCCGAAACATAATAATCCTACATTCTGTGTCACTGTCTCACTGACCCAGCTATCTCAATCAGTGATATCCGAAACTTAATAAATCTACATTCTGTCACTCTCTCACTGACCCAGCTACCTCAACCAGTGATATCCAAAACGTAATAAATCTACATTGTGTGTCACTGTCTCACTGACCCAGCTACCTCAATCAGTGATATCCAAAATGTAATAAATCTACATTCTGTTTCACTGTCTCACTGACCCAGCTATCTCAATCAGTGATATCCGAAACTTAATAAATCTACATTCTGTGTCACTGTATCACTGACCCAGCTACCTCAATCAGTGATATCCGTAACTTAATAAATCTACATTCTGTTTCACTGTCTCACTGACCCATCTACCTCAATCAGTGATATCCGTAACTTAATAAATCTCCATTCCGTTTCACTGTATCACTGACCCAGCTATCTCAATCACTGATATCTGAAACTTAATAAATCTACATTCTGTGTCACTGACTCAATAACCCAGCTACCTCAATCAGTGATATCCGAAACTTAATAAATCTACATTTTGTGTCACTGTCTCACTGACCCAGCTACCTCAATCAGTGATATCCATAACTTAAAAATCTACATTCTGTCACTGTCTCACTGACAAGCTACCTCAATCAGTGATATCCAAAACTTAATAAATCTACATTCTGTGTCACTGTCTCACTGAGCCAGCTACCTCAATCAGTGATATCCGAAACTTTATAAATCTACAATCAATGTCACTGACTCACTGACCCAGCTATCTCAATCAGTGATATCCAAAACTTAATCAATCTACATTCTGTGTCACTGTCTCACTGACCCAGCTACCTCAATCAGTGATATCCGAAACTTAATAAATCTACAATCTGTGTCACTGACTCACTGACCCAGCTACCTCAATCAGTGATATCCGAAAATTAATAAATCTACATTCTGTCACTGTCTCACAGACCCAGCTAACTCAATCAGTGATATCTGAAACTTAATAAATCTACATTCTGTGTCACTGTCTCACTGACCCAGCTACCTCAATCAGTGATACCCGAAACTTAATAAATCTACATTCTGTGTCACCATCTCACTGACCCAGCAACCTCAATCAGTGATATCCGCAACGTAATAAATCTACATTCTGTGTCACTGTCTCACTGACCCAGCTACCTCAATCAGTGATATCCGAAACTTAATAAATCTACATTCTGTGTCACTGTCTCACTGACCCAGCTACCTCAATCAGTGATATCTTAAACGTAATAAATCTACATTCTGTGTCACTGTCTCACTGACCCAGCTACCTCAATCAGTGCTGACCAAAACGTAATAAATCTACATTCTGTGTCACTGTCTCACTGACCCAACTACCTCAATCAGTGATATCCGAAATTTAATAAATCTACATTTTGTCACTTTCTCACTGACCCAGCTACCTCAATCAGTGATATCTGAGACATAATAAATCTACATTCTGTGTCACTGTTTTACTGACCCTGCTATCTCAATCAGTGATATCCGAAACTTAATAAATCTACATTGTGTGTCACTGACTCACTGACCCAGCTATCTCAATCAGTGATATCTGAAACTTAACAAATCTACATTCTGTGTCACTTTCTCACTGACCCATCTACCTCAATTAGTGATACCCGAAACTTACTAAATCTACATTCTGTGTCACTGACTCACAGACCCAGCTAACTCAATCAGTGATATCCGAAACTTAATAAATCTACATTCTGTTTCACTAACCCAGCTACCTCAATCAGTGATATCCGAAACTTAATAAATCTACATTCTGTATCACTGACTCACTGACCCAGCTACCTCAGTCAGTGATATCCGAAACTTAATAAATCTACTTTCTGTGTCACTGTCTCACTGACCCAGCTATCTCAATCAGTGATATCCAAAATGTAATAAATCTACATTCTGTGTCACTGTCTCACTGACCCAGCTACCTCAATCAGTGATATCCGTAACTTAATAAATCTACATTCTGTTTCACTGTCTCACTGACCCATCTACCTCAATCAGTGATATCCGTAACTTAATAAATCTACATTCTGTGTCACTGTCTCACTGACCCAGCTATCTCAATCACTGATATCTGAAACTTAATAAATCTACATTCTGTGTCACTGACTCAATAACCCAGCTACCTCAATCAGTGATATCCGAAACTTAATAAATCTACATTTTGTGTCACTGTCTCACTGACCCAGCTACCTCAATCAGTGATATCCATAACTTAAAAAATCTACATTCTGTCACTGTCTCACTGCCAAGCTACCTCAATTAGTGATATCCAAAACTTAATAAATCTACATTCTGTGTCACTGTCTCACTGACCCAGCTACCTCAATCAGTGATATCTGAAACTTAATAAATCTACATTCTGTGTCACTGTCTCACTGAACCAGCTACCTCAATCAGTGATATCCGAAACTTAATAAATCTACATTCTGTCACTGTCTCACAGACCCAGCTAACTCAATCAGTGATATCTGAAACTTAATAAACCTACATTCTGTGTCACTGTCTCACTGACCCAGCTACCTCAATCAGTGATATCCGAAACTTAATAAATCTACATTCTGTCACTGTCTCACAGACCCAGCTAACTCAATCAGTGATATCTGAAACTTAATAAATCTACATTCTGTGTCACTGTCTCACTGACCCAGCTACCTCAATCAGTGATACCCGAAACTTAATAAATCTACATTCTGTGTCGCCATCTCACTGACCCAGCAACCTCAATCAGTGATATCCGAAACGTAATAAATCTACATTCTGTGTCTCTGTCTCACTGACCCAGCTACCTCAATCAGTGATATCCGAAACTTAATAAATCTACATTCTGTGTCACTGTCTCACTGACCCAGCTACCTCAATCAGTGATATCTTAAACGTAATAAATCTACATTCTGTGTCACTGTCTCACTGACCCAGCTACCTCAATCAGTGCTAACCAAAACGTAATAAATCTACATTCTGTGTCACTGTCTCACTGACCCAACTACCTCAATCAGTGATATCCGAAATTTAATAAATCTACATTCTGTCACTTTCTCACTCACCCAGCTACCTCAATCAGTGATATCTGAGACATAATAAATCTACATTCTGTGTCACTGTCTCACTGACCCAGCTACCTCAATCAGTGATATCTGAGACATAATAAATCTACATTCTGTGTCACTGTTTTACTGACCCTGCTATCTCAATCAGTGATATCCGAAACTTAATAAATCTACATTGTGTGTCACTGACTCACTGACCCAGCTATCTCAATCAGTGATATCCAAAACTTAATAAATCTACATTCTGTGTCACTGACCCAGCTACCTCAATCAGTGATATCTGAAACTTAACAAATCTACATTCTGTGTCACTTTCTCACTGACCCATCTACCTCAATTAGTGATACCCGAAACTTACTAAATCTACATTCTGTCACTGTCTCACTGACTCAGCTACCTCAATCAGTGATATCCGAAACTTTATAAATCCACATTCTATGTCACTGACTCACAGACCCAGCTAACTCAATCAGTGATATCCGAAACTTAATAAATCTACATTCTGTGTCACTGACCCAGCTACCTCAATCAGTGATATCCGAAACTTAATAAATCTACATTCTGTGTCACTGTCTCACTGACCCATCTACCTCAATTAGTGATACCCGAAACTTACTAAATCTACATTCTGTGTCACTGTCTCACTGACCCAGCTACCTCAATCAGTGATATCCGAAACTTAATAAATCTACATTCTGTCACTGTCTCACTGACCCAGCTACCTCAATCAGTGATATCTGAAACTTAATAATCCTACATTCTGTGTCACTGTCTCACTTACCCAGCTACCTCAATCAGTGATATCCGAAACTTAATAATCTTACATTCTATGTCACTGTCTTACTGACCCAGCTATCTCAATCAGTGATATCCGAAACTTAATAATCCTACATTCTGTGTCACTGTCTCACTTAGTCAGCTACCTCAATCAGTGATATCCAAAACTTAATAAATCTACATTCTGTGTCATTGTCTCACTGACCCAGCTACCTCAATCAGTGATATCCTAAACGTAATAAATCTACATTCTGTGTCATTGTCTCACTGACCCAGCTACCTCAATCAGTGATATCTGAAACTTAATAAATCTACATTCTGTGTCACTGTCTCACTGACCCAGCTATCTCAATCAGTGATATCTGAAACTTAATAAATATACATTCTGTGTCACTGACTCACTGACCCAGCTACCTCAATCAGTGATATCCGAAACTTAATAAATCTGCATTCTGTGTCACTGTTTCACTGACCCAGCTACCTCAATCAGTGATATCCGAAACTTAATAAATCTACATTCTATCACTGTCTCACTGACCCAGCTACCTCAATCAGTGGTATCGAAACTTAATAAATCTATATCCTGTGTCACTGACTCACTGACCCAGTTACCTCAATCAGTGATATCCAAAACTTAATAAATCTACATTCTATGTCACTGACTCACAGACCCTGCTACCTTAACCAGTGATATCCGAAACTTAATAAATCTATATTCTGTCACTGTTTCACTGACCCAGCTACCTCAATCAGTGATATCCGAAACTTAATAAATCTACATTCTGTCACTGTCTCACTGACCCAGCTACCTCAATCAGTGGTATCCGAAACTTAATAAATCTATATCCTGTGTCACGACTCACTGACCCAGTTACCTCAATCAGTGATATCCAAAACTTAATAAATCTACATTCTGTCACTGTCTCACTGACTCAGCTACCTCAATCAGTGATATCGAAACTTAATAAATCTACATTCTGTGTCACTGACTCACTGACCCTGCTACCTCAATCAGTGATATCCAAAACTTAATATATCTACATTCTGTGTCACCGTCTCACTGACCCAGCTATCTCAATCAGTGATATCCGAAACATAATAAATCTACATTCTGTGTCACTGTCTCACTGACCCAGCTACCTCAATCATTGATATCCGAAACTTAATAAATCTACATTCTGTGTCACTGTCTCACTGACCCAGCTACCTCAGTCAGTGATATCCGAAACGTAATAAATCTACATTTTGTGCCGCTGTCTCACTGACCCAGCTACCTCAATCAGTGATATCCGAAATGTAATAAATCTACATTCTATCACTGTCTCACTGACCCAGCTACCTCAATCAGTGGTATCCGAAACTTAATAAATCTATATCCTGTGTCACTGACTCACTGACCCAGTTACCTCAATCAGTGATATCCAAAACTTAATAAATCTACATTCTATGTCACTGACTCACAGACCCTGCTACCTTAACCAGTGATATCCGAAACTTAATAAATCTATATTCTGTCACTGTTTCACTGACCCAGCTACCTCAATCAGTGATATCCGAAACTTAATAAATCTACATTCTGTCACTGTCTCACTGACCCAGCTACCTCAATCAGTGGTATCCGAAACTTAATAAATCTATATCCTGTGTCACGACTCACTGACCCAGTTACCTCAATCAGTGATATCCAAAACTTAATAAATCTACATTCTGTCACTGTCTCACTGACTCAGCTACCTCAGTCAGTGATATCCGAAACTTAATAAATCTACATTCTGTGTCACTGACTCACTGACCCTGCTACCTCAATCAGTGATATCCAAAACTTAATATATCTACATTCTGTGTCACCGTCTCACTGACCCAGCTATCTCAATCAGTGATATCCGAAACATAATAAATCTACATTCTGTGTCACTGTCTCACTGACCCAGCTACCTCAATCATTGATATCCGAAACTTAATAAATCTACATTCTGTGTCACTGTCTCACTGACCCAGCTACCTCAGTCAGTGATATCCGAAACGTAATAAATCTACATTTTGTGCCGCTGTCTCACTGACCCAGCTACCTCAATCAGTGATATCCGAAATGTAATAAATCTACATTCTATCACTGTCTCACTGACCCAGCTACCTCAATCAGTGATATCCGAAATGTAATAAATCTACATTCTATCACTGTCTCACTGACCCAGCTACCTCAATCAATGATTTCCAAAACTTAATAAATCTACATTCTGTCACTGTCTCACTGATCCAGCTACCTCAATCAGTGATATCTGAAACTTAATAAATCTACATTCTGTGTCACTGTCTCACTGACCCAGCTACCTCAATCAGTGATATCTGAAACGTAATAAATCTACATTCTGTGTCACTGTCTCACTGACCCAGCTACCTCAATCAGTGATATCCGAAATGTAATAAATCTACATTCTGTGTCACTGTCTCACTGACCCAGCTACCTCAATCAGTGATATCCTAAACTTAATAAATCTACATTCTGTGTCACTGACTAACTGACCCAGCTATCTCAATCAGCGATATCGAAACTTAATAAATCTATATTCTGTGTCACTGTCTCACTAACCCAGCTACCTCAATCAGTGATATCCGAAATGTAATAAATCTACATTCTGTGTCACTGACTCACTGACCCAGCTACCTCAATCAGTGATATCCGAAACTTAATAAATCTACATTCTGTGTCACTGACTCACTGACCCAGCTACCTCAATCAGTGATATCCGAAACTTAATAAATCTACATTCTGTCACTGTCTCACTGACCCAGCTACCTCAATCAGTGATATCCGAAATGTAATAAATCTACATTCTGTGTCACTGTCTCACTGACCCAGCTACCTCAATCAGTGATATCCGAAATTAAATAAATCTACATTCTGTGTCACTGACTCACAGACCCAGCTAACTCAATCAGTGATACCCGAAACTTATAACAAAGTTTAAAGTTCAATGAATGCAGACGTAAAAGCAAGGTATTGCTTTCAAACCTACATTTCCCAAAAATGTGAATACATTCTTCTAGTCTTCCCAAAATCGTCCTATTAAAGCAAGTCATGCTAAAACACTAAAGGAGATGCATTATTTAGGAATTTGTAGACAAAATTTGGAAAAATCACTAATATATTACCAGAAACATTGTTTATAATTCTGAAGAAACACCTTCTTCACCTATTAGATGCTAAAAAAGTAAATTCAAAGCATTTAAAGTTCACATACATGAAGTCAAGGAGCTTCAATTAAACTTTCTTTATTAGTTCAAAATGTAAAAGGACAAGACAGTGCATCAACATAATGCCTTCCAGATTAAAACATGTCAGTAAGTAACGAAGGAAGATATATATATATATATATATATATATATATATATATATATATATATATATATATATACTGTCCAGTTTTTAAAACAACCAATCATGTAAGGAAGGGAATTACATCACTGATGATAAAATAATTAAATATTTGTTTTAAAATGAATTATTTAAACCGGATGGTTGCAACATATTCAACGTAAGATGTGCTTTGCTTCAGTCTGCAGCAAGCATGTTTTTTTTTCTATTTTTTTCTAAAAACATATCTGCCTTTGGATTTGTATATAGTAAAAATAAACCTTAAACTTAAAGGGTCAGAATTGCTATCTTTGAGAAAATGGTGTGTGACTGATTTTGTAGTAGAGATATTTTTAATATCTCTAAAATGTTCCAAATTCCCCTTTCTCATTGTCCTTAAAGCCTGTCCTATATAATACTTATTGCATGGTCTTTTATTGCAATAAACTACCCGTACATGAAAACAATCAAAAATATAAGGGGGCCACAACTTCATGGGTTCATTACAGATGCTCAAGTCCCATGTGCTCAAAAAACACTGTCTCAAAGCCAGGGACCCAGCTATCTCAATCACTGATATCTGAAACTTAATAAATCTACATTCTGTGTCACTGACTCAATAACCCAGCTACCTCAATCAGTGATATCCGAAACTTAATAAATCTACATTTTGTGTCACTGCCTCACTGACCCAGCTACCTCAATCAGTGATATCCATAACTTAAAAAATCTACATTCTGTCACTGTCTCACTGCCAAGCTACCTCAATCAGTGATATCCAAAACTTAATAAATCTACATTCTGTGTCACTGTCTCACTGACCCAGCTAACTCAATCAGTGATATCTGAAACTTAATAAATCTACATTCTGTGTCACTGTCTCACTGAACCAGCTACCTCAATCAGTGATATCCGAAACTTAATAAATCTACATTCTGTCACTGTCTCACAGACCCAGCTAACTCAATCAGTGATATCTGAAACTTAATAAATCTACATTCTGTGTCACTGTCTCACTGACCCAGCTACCTCAATCAGTGATATCCGAAACGTAATAAATCTACATTCTGTCACTGTCTCACAGACCCAGCTAACTCAATCAGTGATATCTGAAACTTAATAAATCTACATTCTGTGTCACTGTCTCACTGACCCAGCTACCTCAATCAGTGATACCCGAAACTTAATAAATCTACATTCTGTGTCGCCATCTCACTGACCCAGCAACCTCAATCAGTGATATCCGAAACGTAATAAATCTACATTCTGTGTCACTGTCTCACTGACCCAGCTACCTCAATCAGTGATATCCGAAACTTAATAAATCTACATTCTGTGTCACTGTCTCACTGACCCAGCTACCTCAATCAGTGATATCTTAAACGTAATAAATCTACATTCTGTGTCACTGTCTCACTGACCCAGCTACCTCAATCAGTGCTAAGCAAAACGTAATAAATCTACATTCTGTGTCACTGTCTCACTGACCCAACTACCTCAATCAGTCATATCCGAAATTTAATAAATCTACATTCTGTCACTTTCTCACTCACCCAGCTACCTCAATCAGTGATATCTGAGACATAATAAATCTACATTCTGTGTCACTGTCTCACTGACCCAGCTACCTCAATCAGTGATATCTGAGACATAATAAATCTACATTCTGTGTCACTGTTTTACTGACCCTGCTATCTCAATCAGTGATATCCGAAACTTAATAAATCTACATTGTGTGTCACTGACTCACTGACCCAGCTATCTCAATCAGTGATATCCAAAACTTAATAAATCTACATTCTGTGTCACTGACCCAGCTACCTCAATCAGTGATATCTGAAACTTAACAAATCTACATTCTGTGTCACTTTCTCACTGACCCATCTACCTCAATCAGTGATATCCGAAACTTTATAAATCCACATTCTATGTCACTGACTCACAGACCCAGCTAACTCAATCAGTGATATCCGAAACTTAATAAATCTACATTCTGTGTCACTGACCCAGCTACCTCAATCAGTGATATCCGAAACTTAATAAATCTACATTCTGTGTCACTGTCTCACTGACCCATCTACCTCAATTAGTGATACCCGAAACTTACTAAATCTACATTCTGTGTCGCTGTCTCACTGACCCAGCTACCTCAATCAGTGATATCTGAAACTTAATAAATCTACATTCTGTCACTGTCTCACTGACCCAGCTACCTCAATCAGTGATATCTGAAACTTAATAATCCTACATTCTGTGTCACTGTCTCACTTACCCAGCTACCTCAATCAGTGATATCCGAAACTTAATAATCCTACATTCTATGTCACTGTCTCACTGACCCAGCTATCTCAATCAGTGATATCCGAAACTTAATAATCCTACATTCTGTGTCACTGTCTCACTTAGTCAGCTACCTCAATCAGTGATATCCAAAACTTAATAAATCTACATTCTGTGTCATTGTCTCACTGACCCAGCTACCTCAATCAGTGATATCCTAAACGTAATAAATCTACATTCTGTGTCATTGTCTCACTGACCCAGCTACCTCAATCAGTGATATCTGAAACTTAATAAATCTACATTCTGTGTCACTGTCTCACTGACCCAGCTATCTCAATCAGTGATATCTGAAACTTAATAAATATACATTCTGTGTCACTGACTCACTGACCCAGCTACCTCAATCAGTGATATCCGAAACTTAATAAATCTGCATTCTGTGTCACTGTTTCACTGACCCAGCTACCTCAATCAGTGATATCCGAAACTTAATAAATCTACATTCTATCACTGTCTCACTGACCCAGCTACCTCAATCAGTGGTATCCGAAACTTAATAAATCTATATCCTGTGTCACTGACTCACTGACCCAGTTACCTCAATCAGTGATATCCAAAACTTAATAAATCTACATTCTATGTCACTGACTCACAGACCCTGCTACCTTAACCAGTGATATCCGAAACTTAATAAATCTATATTCTGTCACTGTTTCACTGACCCAGCTACCTCAATCAGTGATATCCGAAACTTAATAAATCTACATTCTGTCACTGTCTCACTGACCCAGCTACCTCAATCAGTGGTATCCGAAACTTAATAAATCTATATCCTGTGTCACGACTCACTGACCCAGTTACCTCAATCAGTGATATCCAAAACTTAATAAATCTACATTCTGTCACTGTCTCACTGACTCAGCTACCTCAATCAGTGATATCCGAAACTTAATAAATCTACATTCTGTGTCACTGACTCACTGACCCTGCTACCTTAATCAGTGATATCCAAAACCTAATATATCTCATTCTGTGTCACCGTCTCACTGACCCAGCTATCTCAATCAGTGATATCCGAAACATAATAAATCTACATTCTGTGTCACTGTCTCACTGACCCAGCTACCTCAATCATTGATATCCGAAACTTAATAAATCTACATTCTGTGTCACTGTCTCACTGACCCAGCTACCTCAGTCAGTGATATCCGAAACGTAATAAATCTACATTTTGTGCCGCTGTCTCACTGACCCAGCTACCTCAATCAGTGATATCCGAAATGTAATAAATCTACATTCTATCACTGTCTCACTGACCCAGCTACCTCAATCAGTGATATCCGAAATGTAATAAATCTACATTCTATCACTGTCTCACTGACCCAGCTACCTCAATCAATGATTTCCAAAACTTAATAAATCTACATTCTGTCACTGTCTCACTGATCCAGCTACCTCAATCAGTGATATCTGAAACTTAATAAATCTACATTCTGTGTCACTGTCTCACTGACCCAGCTACCTCAATCAGTGATATCTGAAACGTAATAAATCTACATTCTGTGTCACTGTCTCACTGACCCAGCTACCTCAATCAGTGATATCCGAAATGTAATAAATCTACATTCTGTGTCACTGTCTCACTGACCCAGCTACCTCAATCAGTGATATCCTAAACTTAATAAATCTACATTCTGTGTCACTGACTAACTGACCCAGCTATCTCAATCAGCGATATCCGAAACTTAATAAATCTATATTCTGTGTCACTGTCTCACTAACCCAGCTACCTCAATCAGTGATATCCGAAATGTAATAAATCTACATTCTGTGTCACTGACTCACTGACCCAGCTACCTCAATCAGTGATATCCGAAACTTAATAAATCTACATTCTGTGTCACTGACTCACTGACCCAGCTACCTCAATCAGTGATATCCGAAACTTAATAAATCTACATTCTGTCACTGTCTCACTGACCCAGCTACCTCAATCAGTGATATCCGAAATGTAATAAATCTACATTCTGTGTCACTGTCTCACTGACCCAGCTACCTCAATCAGTGATATCCGAAATTAAATAAATCTACATTCTGTGTCACTGACTCACAGACCCAGCTAACTCAATCAGTGATACCCGAAACTTATAACAAAGTTTAAAGTTCAATGAATGCAGTCGTAAAAGCAAGGTATTGCTTTCAAACCTACATTTCCCAAAAATGTGAATACATTCTTCTAGTCTTCCCAAAATCGTCCTATTAAAGCAAGTCATGCTAAAACACTAAAGGAGATGCATTATTTAGGAATTTGTAGACAAAATTTGGAAAAATCACTAATATATTACCAGAAACATTGTTTATAATTCTGAAGAAACACCTTCTTCACCTATTAGATGCTAAAAAAGTAAATTCAAAGCATTTAAAGTTCACATACATGAAGTCAAGGAGCTTCAATTAAACTTTCTTTATTAGTTCAAAATGTAAAAGGACAAGACAGTGCATCAACATAATGCCTTCCAGATTAAAACATGTCAGTAAGTAACGAAGGAAGATATATATATATATATATATATATATATATATATATATATATATATATATATATATATATATACTGTCCAGTTTTTAAAACAACCAATCATGTAAGGAAGGGAATTACATCACTGATGATAAAATAATTAAATATTTGTTTTAAAATGAATTATTTAAACCGGATGGTTGCAACATATTCAACGTAAGATGTGCTTTGCTTCAGTCTGCAGCAAGCATGTTTTTCTATTTTTCTAAAACATATCTGCCTTTGGATTTGTATATAGTAAAAATAAACCTTAAACTTAAAGGGTCAGAATTGCTATCTTTGAGAAAATGGTGTGTGACTGATTTTGTAGTAGAGATATTTTTAATATCTCTAAAATGTTCCAAATTCCCCTTTCTCATTGTCCTTAAAGCCTGTCCTATATAATACTTATTGCATGGTCTTTTATTGCAATAAACTACCCGTACATGAAAACAATCAAAAATATAAGGGGGCCACAACTTCATGGGTTCATTACAGATGCTCAAGTCCCATGTGCTCAAAAAACACTGTCTCAAAGCCAGGGACCCAGCTATCTCAATCACTGATATCTGAAACTTAATAAATCTACATTCTGTGTCACTGACACAATAACCCAGCTACCTCAATCAGTGATATCCGAAACTTAATAAATCTACATTTTGTGTCACTGTCTCACTGACCCAGCTACCTCAATCAGTGATATCCATAACTTAATAAAGCTACATTTTGTCACTGTCTCACTGCCAAGCTACCTCAATCAGTGATATCCAAAACTTAATAAATCTACATTCTGTGTCACTGTCTCACTGACCCAGCTACCTCAATCAGTGATATCCGAAACTTTATAAATCTACAATCTATGTCACTGACTCACTGACCCAGCTATCTCAATCAGTGATATCCAAAACTTAATAAATCTACAATCTGTGTCACTGACTCACTGACCCAGCTACCTCAATCAGTGATATCCGAAACTTAATAAATCTACATTCTGTCACTGTCTCACTGACCCAGCTACCTCAATCAGTGATATCTGAAACTTAATAAATCTACAATCTGTGTCACTGACTCACTGACCCAGCTACCTCAATCAGTGATATCCGAAACTTTATAAATCCACATTCTATGTCACTGACTCACAGACCCAGCTAACTCAATCAGTGATATCTGAAACTTAATAAATCTACATTCTGTGTCACTGTCTCACTGACCCAGCTACCTCAATCAGTGATATCCGAAATGTAATAAATCTACATTCTATGTCACTGTCTCACTGACCCAGCTACCTCAATCAGTGATATCCAAAACGTAATAAATCTACATTCTGTTTCACTGTCTCACTGACCCAGCTATCTCAGTCAGTGATATCCGTAACTTAATAAATCTACATTCTGTGTCACTGTCTCAATGACCCAGCTATCTCAATCAGTGATATCCATAACTTAAAAAATCTACATTCTGTGTTACTGTCTCACTGACCCAGCTACCTCAATCAGTGATATCCTAAACGTAATAAATCTACATTCTGTGTCACTGTCTCACTGACCCAGCTACCTCAATCAGTGCTAACCAAAACGTAATAAATCTACATTTTGTGTCACTGTCTCACTGACCCAACTACCTCAATCAGTGATATCTGAAATTTAATAAATCTACATTCTGTCACTTTCTCACTGACCCAGCTACCTCAATCAATGATATCCGAGACATAATAAATCTACATTCTGTGTCACTGTTTTACTGACCCTGCTACCTCAATCAGTGATATCCGAAACTTAATAAATCTACATTCTGTGTCACTGTCTCACTGACCCATCTACCTCAATTAGTGATACCCGAAACTTACTAAATCTACATTCTGTGTCACTGTCTCACTGACCCAGCTACCTCAATCAGTGATATCCGAAACTTTATAAATCCACATTCTATGTCACTGACTCACAGACCCAGCTAACTCAATCAGTGATATCCGAAACTAAATAAATCTACATTCTGTGTCACTGACCCAGCTACCTCAATCAGTGATATCCGAAACTTAATAATCCTACATTCTGTGTCACTGTCTCACTTACTCAGCTACCTCAATCAGTGATATCCAAAACTTAATAAATCTACATTCTGTGTCATTGTCTCACTGACCCAGCTACCTCAATCAGTGATATCTGAAACTTAATAAATCTACATTGTGTGTCATTGTCTCACTGACCCAGCTACCTCAATCAGTGATATCCAAAACTTAATAAATCTACATTCTGTGTCATTGTCTCACTGACCCAGCTACCTCAATCAGTGATATCTGAAACTTAATAAATCTACATTCTGTGGCACTGTCTCACTGACCCAGCTATCTCAATCAGTGATATCCGAAACTTAATAAATCTACATTCTGTGTCACTGTCTCACTTACCCAGCTACCTCAATCAGTGATATCCTAAACGTAATAAATCTACATTCTGTGTCACTGTCTCACTGACCCAGCTGCCTCAATCAGTGATATCTGAAACTTAATAAATCTACATTCTGTGTCGCTGTCTCACTGACCCAGCTACCTCAATCAGTGATATCCGAAACTTAATAAATCTGCATTCTGTGTCACTGTCTCACTGACCCAGCTACCTCAATCAGTGATATCCATAACTTAATAAATCTACATTCTGTCACTGTCTCACTGACCAAGCTACCTCAATCAGTGATATCTGAAACTTAATAAATCTACATTCTGTGTCGCTGTCTCACTGACCCAGCTACCTCAATCAGTGATATCCGAAACTTAATAATCCTACATTCTATGTCACTGACTCACAGACCCTGCTACCTCAACCAGTGATATCCAAAACTTAATAAATCTATATTCTGTCACTGTTTCACTGACCCAGCTACCTCAATCAGTGATATCCGAAACGTAATAAATCTACATTCTGTCACTGTCTCACTGACCCAGCTACCTCAATCAGTGATATCCGAAACTTAATAAATCTACATTCTGTGTCACTGACTCACTGACCCTGCTACCTCAATCAGTGATATCCAAAACTTAGTATATCTACATTCTGTGTCACTGTCTCACTGACCCATCTATCTCAATCAGTGATATCTGAAACTTAATAAATCTACATTCTGTGTCACTGGCTAACTGACCCAGCTACCTCAATCAGTGATATCCGAAACTTAATAAATCTACATTGTGTGTCATTGTCTCACTGACCCAGCTACCTCAATCAGTGATATCCAAAACTTAATAAATCTACATTCTGTGTCATTGTCTCACTGACCCAGCTACCTCAATCAGTGATATCTGAAACGTAATAAATCTACATTCTGTGTCGCTGTCTCACTGACCTAGCTACCTCAATCAGTGATATCCGAAACTAAATAAATCTACATTCTGTGTCACTTTCTCACTGACCCAGCTACCTCAATCAGTGATAACCGAAACTTAATAAATCTACATTCTGTGTCACTGACTCACAGACCCAGCTAACTCAATCAGTGATATCCGAAACTTATAACCTACATTTCACAAAAATGTGAATACATTCTTCTAGTCTTCCCAAAATCGTCCTATTAAAGCAAGTCATGCTAAAACACTAAAGGAGATGCATTATTTAGGAATTTGTAGACAAAATTTGGAAAAATCACTAATATATTACCAGAAACATTGTTTATAATTCTGAAGAAACACCTTCTTCACCTATTAGATACTAAAAAAGCAAATTCAAAGCATTTAAAGTTCACATACTTGAAGTCAAGGAGCTTTAATTAAACTTTCTTTATTAGTTCAAAATGTAAAAGGACAACACAGTGCATCAACATAATGCCTTCCAGATTAAAACATGTCAGTAAGTAAGGAAGCAAGATATATATATATATACTGTCCAGTTTTTAAAACAACCGATCATGTAAGGAAGGGAATTACATCACTGATGATAAAATAATTAAATATTTGTTTTAAAATGTATTATTTAAACCAGATGGTTGCAACATATTCAACACAAGATGTGCTTTGCTTCAGTCTGCAGCAAGCATGTTTTTTTTTCTATTTTTTTCTAAAAACATATCTGCCTTTGGATTTGTATATAGTAAAAATAAACCTTAAACTTAAAGGGTCAGAATTGCTATCTTTGAGAAAATTTGTGACTGATTTTGTAGTAGAGATATTTTTAATATCTCTAAAATGTTCCAAATTCCCCTTTCTCATTGTCCTTAAAGCCTGTCCTATATAATACTTATTGCATGGTCTTTGATTGCAATAAACTACCCGTACATGAAAACAATCAAAAATATAAGGGGGCCACAACTTCATGGGTTCATTACAGATGCTCGAGTCCTATGTGCTCAAAAAACACTGTCTCAAAGCCAGGGACGAGAGTGCCTTGCAGTTCTGCTAATGTGCTGATTGTGGTTGAACTCAAGCACGAGTTTGGGCAAGCAGCTGTGTGGAAGGAGCAGGAGGGACATTTGAAGATTAGGGATTGGGAAGGGAGATTAGGGTTAGGGCACAACTAGGGGAATTTTGGTTTATGGAGGGAGGTTGCAGTTTTAGTATTAAGGAATGATAAGAGACTTTTGAGGTTAGTGAGCCATCAGGGAATTTTGTTTTGGGATAAAGTTTGGAGTTATAAGTTTAGGGACAGGAAAGGAGTTTTAGGATAAGGGAGTGATTCAGCTTTAGGGAGGTAGAGTGGAGGTTTAGGATAAGGGACACTGGAGTCAGGATGGTAACTGCATGAGAGTTTTATGCTTACAGAATGATATGTAATATTTAGGATTGGGTGTTAACAGTACTATGCAAAAATGGGAGATCAGGGTAGTGAAAATTAGAGCACTTGCTTTTCAAGCAAGTGGTAAAGAGAAGCTATAGCCAGCTGCAAGCATATGAGCACCTGCAGTAGATCCCGTTATAACCATTAACATGATGTATCTAAGGAAGGTCCCAATAAGGACAAACTGAACATCTATGGCATAAAAAAGGCATATCACTGTTGCATGTTTTGAGCAACGTACTTGAAAGGACCAAGTAGTCCATCAGAGAGGCAGAATTACAGGATGCTTTTCTTGTAAAACATTTTAATCATGGCAGTTAGAACTTTATTAACTTTAAAAAGAACCAACCGGATAAGTCAGGTGGAGTATAAATCAGCTCTGAGTCAACTCATAGAGGAAAAACTTTAAATACAAAATGTAACAAATGATTTTTGCTTCTACAAGTTATTATACCATAGACTAACACCAAAACAACTGTATGAGTTAAGTCACTTCATGATGTTTTACTCCTGAGATTGGAGGTAAGCTGGAACAGAAGAGAACATTTACAGTCAGCATCAACACTTAGAGTTGCATTTCTTTATTGGATGAAGAAATGTCAACATTTGGAAATGAAGTTACAGCAATATATTTATGTTGCAGTCATGAAAAACACTTGTTAGTTTGTTGTTTGCAGCCATTCCTGTTGGCTTTTTTCAAGGTAACCATTTGAAATGTTGGAACCTGCTAGAGCAAGTCCCAAAATGCAGAGATTGGATGAAAGAACAGACATATATATTAAGTCCAAGATGCTATTTCTTGAAATGTTCCCTTTTCTCTGAGGTATGCAATATTGGAATTGGTATATATAAGTTTGGGGGGTAGGGGGGGCTTACCCCCCTGCAAAAAGAAGTTTTCAGGAGAAGAGCAATTTTTGAGATTCACACTTCTGTGTTTTTAGTCTTTTTTTTTTTCAGCTTGTCTGCATTTGGTATTTTGGTTGCTGACATTTCTATAGGGAGCCTTTTTTCACTCTTGAATGTTTAATCATAGCATTCTCCCTCCCAAAATGCTATTTACATGCCGGCAGTATGCACATTGTTGTCAGAGGTTCATGGAAACCAGTTTTCCTCATCTCCCTTAAATAGCATGTAAGTTTATTCCATTTATCTGTGATCCATGTATCCAAGTATTTCTTCATTAAGTACATACAGCTCTTCTCCACATATTTTAGCAGCTAATGTGCCTAGTTATCTTTTTCATATTCTGAGGATTTGCAGGAACTCTATGGAGCTATTCAAAGCTGATTCCCTGTACTGGATATGCAGTGCCAAACTGAAAACACAATTTGGTAAAAAATTCTCCAACCTTCGGGTCCAGCTTCAGCTGCAACATATTGTTGGAGGAACCCAATGTTAGATGAGGAATTTATTTCCATTTGCTTCAACAAGGCGTCTTTACTGCTTCAACAGAGAGGCCATCAGAGATTCAGACTCCTAGATCTGCTAGCTAAAGTGATTTTATCTGGACCAGTCCTCTGTACGTTATTTTTTAATTATGGCAATCATCACGGTCCTTTTTCTTTTCTTTTATTCTCCTTTTTCTGTTCATAATCATTAATTGAGTGAATAACTGAGTCGATCATTCATAACTGAGTTTGAACACTGTTCGTACTCGAGTCACTGTGTCCTTGTACACAGCCTGCACTAATTCTACCAATGTTTCTGGGACTTTGAATCATTGCAGGACTGCTCAAATCAGCTTTCTTGGGACTTAGCCATATGCTTTCTCCAAGTCTATGAATTCCCAGTTGGACTCTGTCTCATCTGAACATTAAATCTCCCATCATACTTTCTGCTACTCTGCATATTCATTTATCAATCACCTTGAGTTTGACAGCAGTTTGATTCCTCTATACTGTTCACAGTTGTGAATGTGCCTTTTATTCTTATATATTGGCACCATATTGCTTATTCTCCATTCATTTGGGCTATCTCTTTCCCTCCATACTGCTTTAAGTAACTTTGGGAGCCATTTCTTCCCAAACATTAACAGAATTTTGATGAGTCTTGGGCAACAAAGCTGTCTCAAGCATTGGGATGGTAATTAGAATCTGCTTTTCCAGCGTTTGCTGTTTTGGCCTGAGTGCAGTCGCAGTCAGCAGCATTACTCTGTATAACATTACAGCTAGGTGCATTGCTGTGTATAACATTACAGCTAGGTGGAGATCGGCAGCATTACTCTGTATAACATTGCAGCTAGGTGCAGATCAGCAGCATTACTCTGTATTACATTACAGCTAGGTGCAGATCGGCAGCATTACTCTGTATAACATTACAGCTAGGTGCAGATTGGCAGCATTACTCTGTATAACATTACAGCTAGGTGCAGATCGGCAGCATTACTCTGTATAACATTACAGCTAGGTGCAGATCGGCAGCATTGCTCTGTATAACATTACAGCTAGGTGCAGATCGGCAGCATTGCTCTGTATAACATTACAGCTAGGTGCAGATCGGCAGCATTACTCTGTATAACATTACAGCTAGGTGCAGAATGGCAGCATTACTCTGTATAACATTACAGCTAGGTGCAGCTCGGCAGCATTACTCTGTATAACATTACAGCTAGGTGAAGATCGGCAACATTACTCTGTATAACATTATAGCTAGGTGCAGATCGGCAGCATTACTCTGTATAACATTACAGCTAGGTGCAGATCGGCAGCATTGCTCTGTATAACATTGCAGCTAGGTGCAGGTCGGCAGCATTGCTCTGTATAACATTATAGCTAGGTGCAGATCAGCAGCATTACTCTGTATAACATTACAGCTAGGTGCAGATCAGCAGCATTACTCTGTATAATATTATAGCTAGGTACAGATCGGCAGCATTGCTCTGTATAACATTATAGCTAGGTGCAGATCAGTAGCATTACTCTGTATAACATTATAGCTAGGAGCAGATCAGCAGCATTGCTCTGTATAACATTACAGCTAGGTGCAGATCGGCAGCATTACTCTGTATAATATTATAGCTAGGTACAGATCGGCAGCATTGCTCTGTATAACATTATAGCTAGGTGCAGATCAGTAGCATTACTCTGTATAACATTATAGCTAGGAGCAGATCAGCAGCATTGCTCTGTATAACATTATAGCTAGGTGCAGATCAGTAGCATTACTCTGTATAACATTATAGCTAGGAGCAGATCAGCAGAATTGCTCTGTATAACATTATAGCTAGGTGCAGATCAGCAGCATTGCTCTGTATAACATTATAGCTAGGTGCAGACTGGCAGCATTGCTCTGTATAACATTATAGCTAGGTGCAGATCAGCAGCATTGCTCTGTATAACATTATAGCTAGGTACAGATCGGCAGCATTGCTCTGTAGGACATTATAGCTAGGTGCAGACTGGCAGCATTGCTCTGTATAACATTATAGTTAGGTGCAGATCAGCAGCATTGCTCTGGAGGACATTATAGCTAGGTGCCGATTGGCAGCATTGCTGTGTATAACATTATAGGTAGGTGCAGATCAGCAGCATTACTCTGTAGGACATTATAGCTAGGTGCAGATCAGCAGCATTGCTCTGTATAACATTATAGCTAGGTACAGATCGGCAGCATTGCTCTGTATAACATTATAGCTAGGTGCAGACTGGCAGCATTGCTCTGTAGGACATTATAGCTAGGTGCCGATTGGCAGCATTGCTCTGGAGGACATTATAGGTAGGTGCAGAGCGGCAGCATTGCTCTGTAGGACATTATAGCTAGGTGGCAGGTGCAGATCAGCAGCATTGCTCTGTATAACATTATAGCTAGGTGCAGAGCGGCAGCATTTCTCTGTAGGACATTATAGCTAGGTGCAGAGCGGCAGCATTGCTCTGTAGGACATTATAGCTAGGTGCAGATCGGCAGCATTGCTCTGTAGGACATTATAGCTAGGTGCAGAGCGGCAGCATTGCTCTGTAGGACATTATAGCTAGGTGCAGATCAGCAGCATTACTCTGTATAACATTACAGCTAGGTGCAGATTGGCAGCATTACTCTGTATAACATTACAGCTAGGTGCAGATCGGCAGCATTGCTCTGTATAACATTACAGCTAGGTGCAGGTCGGCAGCATTACTCTGTATAATATTATAGCTAGGTACAGATCAGCAGCATTACTCTGTATAACATTACAGCTAGGTGCAGATCAGCAGCATTACTCTGTATAACATTACAGCTAGGTGCAGATTGGCAGCATTACTCAGTATAACATTACAGCTAGGTGCAGATCGGCAGCATTACTCTGTATAACATTACAGCTAGGTGCAGAATGGCAGCATTACTCTGTATAACATTACAGCTAGGTGCAGCTCGGCAGCATTACTCTGTATAACATTACAGCTAGGTGGAGATCGGCAGCATTACTCTGTATAACATTACAGCTAGGTGCAGATCAGCAGCATTACTCTGTATAACATTACAGCTAGGTGCAGATCGGCAGCATTACTCTGTATAACATTACAGTTAGGTGCAGATCAGCAGCATTGCTCTATATAACATTATAACTAGGTGCAGATCAGCGGCATTGCTCTGTAGGACATTATAGCTAAGTGCAGACTGGCAGCATTGTTCTGTAGGGCATTATAGCTATGTGGTAGGTGCAGATCAACAGCATTGCTCTGTATAACATTATAGTTAGGTATAGATCGGCAGCATTGCTCTATATAACATTATAGCTAGGTGCAGATTGGCAGCATTGCTCTGTAGATCATTATAGCTAGGTGCAGATCGGCAGCATTGCTTTGTAGGATATTATAGCTAGGTGGCAGGTGCAGATCAGCAGCATTGCTCTGAAGGACATTATAGCTAGGTGCAGATTGGCAGCATTGCTCTGTAGGACATTATAGCTAGGTGCAGATCAGCAGCATTGCTCTGTAGGACATTATAGCTAGGTGCAGATCAGCAGCATTGCTCTGTAGGACATTATAGCTAGGTGGCAGGTGCAGATCAGCAGCATTGCTCTGAAGGACATTATAGCTAGGTGCAGATTGGCAGCATTGCTCTGTAGGACATTATAGCTAGGTGCAGATCAGCAGCATTGCTCTGTAGGACATTATAGCTAGGTGGCAGGTGCAGATCAGCAGCATTGCTCTGTATAACATTATAGTTAGGTGCAGGTTGGCAGCATTTCTCTGTAGGACATTATAGCTAGGTGCAGAGCGGCAGCATTAATCTGTCGGACATTATAGCTAGGTGCAGATTGGCAGCATTGCTCTGTAGGACATTATAGCTAGGTGCAGATTGGCAGCATTGCTCTGTAGGACATTATAGCTAGGTGCAGATCGGCAGCATTACTCTGTATAACATTACAGTTAGGTGCAGATCGGCAGCATTGCTCTATATAACATTATAACTAGGTGCAGATCGGTGGCATTGCTCTGTAGGACATTATAGCTAAGTGCAGACTGGCAGCATTGTTCTGTAGGGCATTATAGCTATGTGGTAGGTGCAGATCAACAGCATTGCTCTGTATAACATTATAGCTAGGTGCAGATTGGCAGCATTGCTCTGTAGATCATTATAGCTAGGTGCAGATCGGCAGCATTGCTTTGCAGGATATTATAGCTAGGTTCAGATCAGCAGCATTCCTCAATATAACATTATAGCTAGGTTCAGATCAGCAGCATTCCTCAATATAACATTATAGCTAGGTGCAGATCGGCAGCATTGCTGTGTATAACATTATAGCTAGGTGCAGATCAGCAGCATTGCTCTGTATAACATTATAGCTAGGTGCAGACTGGCAGCATTGCTCTGTAGGACATTATAGCTAGGTGCCGATTGGCAGCATTGCTGTGTATAACATTATAGGTAGGTGCAGATCAGCAGCATTGCTCTGTAGGACATTATAGCTAGGTGCAGATCAGCAGCATTGCTCTGTAGGACATTATAGCTAGGTGGCAGGTGCAGATCAGCAACATTGCTCTGTATAACATTATAGGTAGATGCAGATCAGCAGCATTGCTCTGTATAACATTATAACTAGGTGCAGATCAGCAGCATTGCTCTGTATAACATTATAGCTAGGTGGAGATTGGCAGCATTACTCTGTATAACATTGCAGCTAGGTGGAGATCGGCAGCATTACTCTGTATAACATTGCAGCTAGGTGCAGATCAGCAGCATTGCTCTGTATAACATTACAGCTAGGTGCAGATTGGCAGCATTACTCTGTATAACATTACAGCTAGGTGCAGATCAGCAGCATTGCTCTGGAGGACATTATAGCTAGGTGCAGATCAGCAGCATTGCTCTGTAGGACATTATAGCTAGGTGGCAGGTGCAGATCGGCAGCATTGCTCTGTATAACATTATTTATAGTTAGGTGCAGATTGGCAGCATTGCTATATATAACATTATAGCTAGGTGCAGATTGGCAGCATTGCTCTGTAGAACATTATAGCTAGGTGCAGATCAGCAGCATTGCTCTGTATAACATTACAGCTAGGTGCAGATTGGCAGCATTACTCTGTATAACATTACAGCTAGGTGCAGATCGGCAGCATTGCTCTGTATAACATTACAGCTAGGTGCAGATTGGCAGCATTGCTCTGTAGGACATTATAGCTAGGTGCAGATCGGCAGCATTGCTCTGTAGGACATTATAGCTAGGTGGCAGGTGTAGATCAGCAGCATTGCTCTATATAACATTATTTATAGTTAGGTGCAGATTGGCAGCATTGCTCTGTAGGACATTATAGCTAGGTCAGATCAGCAGCATTGCTGTGTATAACATTATAGTTAGGTGCAGATTGGCAGCATTGCTCTATATAACATTATACCAAGGTGCAGATTTGCAGCATTGCTCCGTAGGACATTATAGCAAGGTGCAGATTGGCAGCATTGCTCTGTAGGACATTATAGCTAAGTGCAGATCTGCAGCATTGCTCTGTAGGACATTATAGCTAGGTGCTGATCGGAAGCATTGCTGTGTATAACATTATAGTTAGGTGCAGATTGGCAGCATTGCTCTATATAACATTATACCTAGGTGCAGATTTGCAGCATTGCTCTGTAGGACATTATAATTAGGTGCAGATCGGCAGCATTGCTCTGTAGGACATTATAGTTAGGTGCAGATCGGCAGCATTGCTCTGTAGGACATTATATCTAGGTGCAGATCAGCAGCAATGCTCTGTAGGCTGTCATAGCTATGTGGCAGATGCAGATCGGAAGCATTGCTCTGGAGGACATTATAACTAGGTGCAGATTAGTCTCCTTAAGGATTTTCTCAGCAGTTTATACTGCTCTATCTGAAGTAGTGTTTGATTGCCTATCACAATGACATAATGTTTGCATTGATAAACCCAGAGGCAATACTGGCAGGGTGGCTAACATGAGTGCAAGTATTAGAGGTCAATACTGTTGGGACACCAGTGTAGTGCCAGCATTCAAAAATGAATTAAATAATGACCCTAGTGTGTACGTACTCGCAGCTGAAGCACATCAATACATTTGCAGCATGCCATCTGCTAAAGTTTCAAAGCCAAAGATGCAAGGAGTTCTTTTTTTGGGGGGAGCAGAGCGAGGAAATACACTGGTTAACAGAAAACCTAGCTGCAATTTTGGACAAAGCCATAATCCTTTACAAATTGATTTAATACTGAGGTCACAAATTTAGTTCCACTAGAAATAAATTAATAAAATAAAATAGAGACAAGTCTGATAGGAATTCCTCACCTGAAAAACATACCCCAGGATTCAATAAACTCTGTGTAGGCTTCATGCAAAGCCTGCATGGAGTTTACATGTGTGCACGGTGGTGCACAGTGAGCAGTAGCATGCATTACATATTCATGCCGCTCATCGCATTTAAGTGGTGGTGTTAGGAGGGACACTGCTATATCTGTATGTGACATTATGATCAATATAGGCTAGCTGACTGGTATATATATATATATAGCACAAGCCACACGGTCAAGAATGTTATCTATGACATTAAAATTGTCAAACAGCTATGTACGTACTGTGTGCATCACTAGAACAGGTAGCACACATGCATCTGGTGCAAAAACATGATGGAGGTTTCACAGCATCAAACAGACATGATTATACCACAAAAGAATACCTAGGTATTGCCAATAAGCTATTTGACAGCGAGTAACAAATCTCCCCATGTTTTCTTGTCATTGCAGGTGTTGTCATGGCTGTGGCAGCAATCTTTAGTGTGTTTTGATACTGTCTGTATTATACTAACATCACAGTTGGAGTCAATGATTACCCACAATCTGTAGCCCTTAATGCAGCTGTTTGGGAACAGGATGAGTATGTAATCTGTGATGCCCATCACTTAAATAATGGACAGGATAGAGCCTAGCAGACAGCCCTGCTGTAAGAACCTGATCATTGGACCTGCTATTTAGGTCATTTCACACATTTAACATAGTGAGATGCCACGTATGTGACACACTGGTCTACCCACTTGGTAATATAGCTGTTTATGGCCACATATGACAGGGTTGATTGAATACTTCAGTGTGAATTTGTGTCAAATGTCTTGTTCTGGTCATGTTTTACATGATGATAGTGTTGTCATCATGCATGCCCTCAACAACATCTTTGAGGACATATGTCAGATGTTAAAGACATGATGTAGCATTAACAACTTTCACAGGTCTGTTGTACACAACTGGGATATTACTAGTGCCAATTTAGAAAAGGTCCATGATGACAAGTTGGTCTACCTCACAGCTGATGAGCGTCAAGATGTGTTTATACATGCATGCTTTAGGTGCTGTTCCCCAAACTCGGATGCCTGTTGATGTACACCCTTTTACAGAAATATAGTCAATGTGGAAGGTGTGTTAAAGTGTTTATTCAACCATGTCAGGAAGGTGTATATGCTGAGTCATGCCACAGGTGATCTATGATGTTGTCACAGCCCATTGATTCTGTGTGATAGGCCTGGATTCAACCATATAAGGAAGGTGTATGTTCTGAGTCACATCATAGGTGAGCTATGATGTTGTCACAGCCCACTGATTCTGTGAGATAGGCCTGGATGCAACCATGTTAGGAAGGTGTATGGGATGAGTCACACCAGGTGATCTATGATGTTGTCACAACCCATTCATTCTGTGTGATAGGCCTGGATTCAACCATGTCAGGAAGGTGTATGTGCTGTCACACCATAGTCGATTTGTGATATTGTCACAACCCATTGATTCTGTGAGATAGACCTGGATGAAGGTAAGAAAGTGAATACTGCCTGTCTTGATCTGGCTTAGGGTTTTGACAAAATCCCCCATTAAGGTCTCATTGAGAAACCTCTCCCAACTGGGGATTAACCCTTATGCCACTAGATGAGTAACCAGTTGGCTCACTGACAGAACACATACTGTGAAAGTTGTTGAATCAACCTGTGCCAGTAGTGCTGTCACTGTTGGCATACCCCACGGATCTGTGCTTAGATCTTTACTGTTTTCAATCTATTTCTCAACAGTTCAGGCTAAAGTATATGGCCTGTGGATTACCTAATTTGCTGACTCTTGCATATTGGGTCAATCAGTGAGTTCTCCAATGATGATAACATACTACAGGAGGAGCTAACACAGACAATTGGTGACAAAGCCACACAGTGTACAGATAAATGCAGAAATGTGCTTTTATTTTGTCCTTCTGCAAAGTGAAATTCCATGCTAATGACAGCATTGACAACAGTCCTTCCATGCTGATGATGTGATGCAAGCATTAGGAACACATGCAGATAGCAATCTGAACTTCCACCACCAAGTGTCCACACTGGTATTGAAATCCTATGCTGTGCACATCATGAGTCATGCCATCATATTTGGATTTTAGGATTATATGACAACACTGCACTCAAACCTCATTAGAACACTAACAGAGTATAATGCTCTGTTTTGCATGTACCTCACAAGACACATGTAACAGCTGGAGAAACCACAGGGGTTTTTCATCAAGAAAACACAGGGCCTACAAACCATGCCATGATGTATGTGGATAGACTGAAAGCATTGTCAATATAATCGGAATCATATAGGATGATGTGACATCTGTCTGGCCTCCAGGCCAGTCTCTGACTCTGCCTTTTGGGAATAGTTATTTTCTACAAATCAGAGATAGCTAATGATATCAGTAGTATATGTTGGGGAGAATATGGTAATAACAGTGTCCCAAATGCTGGTGTAAATGGCTCTCTGTAATGTCAAGCAAGAGCACAAACACATGCACAGACAAACACAGAGTTGACTACAGTGAGAATAGAACCCCTACATATCTAAATACACAGACTACATAACTCAATACTTTATGCAAGCACCATGGCATAAGTCTGACTTTTACAAGTCTGCAGGTCAACTTATAGTGGATGACATCAGCAGGGCATGTTGCAGAGAAGATGTTGAGAGTCTTGCATTAAATGGATGTGTGGGCAGGTGCAAGTATCAAAATACTGTCAGTCCATGGCATTGGAGCAGTAATTGTAGGATACACACTTCTGCTCTTCTGTCTAGACACACACACACACACACACACACACACACACACACACACACACACACACACACACACACACACATGTGCACACGCACACACACACACACACACACACACACACACACACACACACACACACACACGTACACATGCACACACACACACACACACGCACACACGCACACACACACACACACACACACACACACACACACACACACACACACACACGCACAATATCGACTGCAGTGAGAACAGAATCCCTACCTAAGTACACAGACTACAGAACTCAGTTCTTTATGCAAGCACCATGGCACAAGTCTGACTTTTACAAGACTGCAGGACAACAAACAGTAGATGATATCAGCAGGGCATGTTGGATAGAAGAATTTGGGAGGCCTGCATGAAATGAATGTGTAGGCATGTGCAAGTATCAAAATACTTTCAATCCATGGCATTGGAGCAGTAACTGTAGGATACACACTTCTGCTCTTCTGTCAAGACACACACACACACACACACACACACACACACGCACATGTGCACATGTGCACACACACACACACACACACACACACACACACACACACACACACACACACACACACACACACACACACACACACACACACACACACACACACACACACACACACACACAATATCGACTGCAGTGAGAACAGAATCCCTACCTAAGTACGCAGACTACAAAACTCAGTTCTTTATGCAAGCACCATGGCACAAGTCTGACTTTTACAAGACTGCAGGACAACAAACAGTAGATGATATCAGCAGGGCATGTTGGATAGAAGATGATGGGAGGCCTGCATGAAATGAATGTGTAGGCATGTGCAAGTATCAAAATACTTTCAGTCCATGGCATTGGAGCAGTAACTGTAGGATACACACTCCTGCTCTTCTGTCTAGACACACACACACACACACACACACACACACACACACACACACACACACACACACACACACACACACACACACACACACATACACACACGCACGCACGCACGCACACACACACACACACACACACACACACACACACACACACACACACACACACACACACACACACACACACACAGTTGATGGCAGTGAAAACAGAACCCCTACCTAAGTATATAAACTAAAGAACTCAGTACTTTATGCAAGTGCCACACCACAAGTCTCACTGTTTCAAGACTGCAGGTCAACTTATAGTGGTTGACATCAGCAGGGCATGTTGGAGAGAAGATGCTGGGAGGACTGCATAGGTTTATAGCTTCATAGGTTCATAGGAGGTTACTGGCCTAATGGCTGTTGGGTGTTTACAAGCCTAGCCATGTAAAAACACAAGTACCCTTATTGAGCATGGTTAGGTGTTTGTTTTTAGCAGAGCAATTTTGAGATCAGCACTGACTGGCCTTATCCATGCGGGATGTAGGTGCCACCCCAGGGGGGAATTTATAATCACTCATCCAGCTGTGAAGGTTGTGCTTGAATGGGTTCATTGAAGACCACTGCTTCACATGCAGAGGGGTGCTATGTATATCATAATTAGCAGAGGTACTTCATTGCCAAAGGGGACAATGAGCCATTTTTTCTTTTAAAGTTCAGACCGTGGGTTTGGCACAACTCATTTTCCTGTGTCACCCCCTTCTGTAATATGTTAATATCATTGAGGGACTGTATATGACTGAATCCAGTTAACAATCATCTACAAACTTGATAAACCACAGGTCATCTATCTTTGCCTGGGCTTTAGAGAAATAGTTTCTAGACAGTTGAGGGCCCAGCACAGGTCCTTGTGGTATTCCACTGGTAAGTGGTCTAGTGGTGGAGGTGCAGTCCCCAACTTTGACAGTCTGTGTTCTGTCTGTGAGCCAGTTGGCTATCCATGTAGTAATGCATGGTTTAATTCCCAGATGGGAGATTTCTCTATGATACCTGAATGGGGATAGTCTCAAAGGCCTTGGATAACTCATCATAGGTGGTATGTCCAGTTATCCCTCATCCTGGTCTTTGGGGTCAGTATCAAAGAAGTCCACTAGGTTTAATAATCAAGATATACCCTTGGCATAACCAAAATGGGTTAGGTAAGTGTGTTGAAGGTCACTTATGTCCCTGAGGATAAGGTCCATGCTGATTCCTTCCCTATTCTTGCAGATAAGGCTTTTTAGGGGTTTGCTATCAAAATCCTGAAGAGCACTTGTGCAGTTAGTCATGTTGCTGAAATGAAAAACAATTTCACATCCCTATTTCTAACCATGTTAATACCAATGGGTTGAAATTTCTTGTTTTGAAACTTTGACCATTGGATTTCATTTGCTGTTTGGTGTTTTTCTTACAACTTTGCTAAGTTTCTGTTTGATTTTCAGCTGCTTTGAAACTGTACTCTGATGTAATGTTAGTCAACAAAGTGCCCTTCAGGATTGTGATAGTAAACCCTTTTAGGCTTATGGGTCAATAGTTCTTGTTCTGCATGTTACCAGATTGATGTGCATTACATATCACACACCATTTGATATTAGTTTCTGTAGTGTAGGTGATATATATGTGAAAAAACTTCTGAGATACTAGGGATGTAGGGCTGGGGGGGGGGCAACACATGGCTGTACTATAAATATGTGACATATTGTCAGATAGGGCCTTCCGTTTGTTACGTTTAGATATATAATTTCATGTCATAGACAGCAGCAGTAATAAATAATAATATTTTCTTTTCCATAGCATGGTGAGCAGTGGGTTTACCCTATAGTTGGCAAAGTGTCCGCGCATCCAAAATACACATTTCCAATACTACCCATGTTCGCACATAATTAAGCAGTGTGCAAACAAGAGCTGCATTGCTAAAGTCTGAGAGTCAGTACTGAGTCTATGAAACACACTTACTGCTTAACTGACTGTGACAATGGGTGTAAATGCACTGACACATTTCTTTTTGAGCCCAGATGATACTGGGTTTGAATCCAGGTGTAGCTAATACTTTTAAATACTTTTAAATAAACATTGATAATGCAATGACATGAATTCTTTATAGTACATGTGTTGCTGTGTGGTGGCATAGTGAAGCGGGTTTAAGTGGCATTGCACAGAGGTAACCTCAGCATTTTGCCGATGCTCACTGTTGCTAAATATTGGTTCACATCCGTGCAAACATACAGCCTAAAATGTGAAGGGATCCATTGCTTTTTCTGCTACTTACGTGTGTTGTGTGTGATTCTATTTTTTGACCAGATTAAAGGTATTAAAATGGGATAGATAGGAAAGTTGTGAAGTGATGAGCAAGCAGAAGGAAGAGCAAAGGGAAAGCAATACAGGAATGTGCAGGAGGGAGGTGGGAAAGAACCAGAGCTAGCCATTTCTTCAACAGTAAAAACCGATAATATATGGAGAACATTAGCTGAATTTGGACTGTCACCTTCAGAGAGAGGGGTGACAACAAAATAATCATGTTGTATAGCCAATATGACTGAATCAAATGTGTCAAGAAGATGTGTGCAAAATGGAGAGTTATGTATTGGACAGTTTTCTTTCTTTTTTTTTTTTGTTTGACAGGTGCCCATTTGTTTTTATTCCAAAAAGAGAGGAATGTTGGGGAAGGGACATAGTTATGTCTGGGTCAGGTAAGTTTCATAGGTAAGGAAGCAATTGAAAACATACAAGACAAGCAAGACTAGACACATTGATGGTGACAGACACAAAAGGTTGGGGGACGCCATGATTGATGTGAGGAAGGGGACAACACAAGCTCATGGACATCAAGCTTGGAGGCATTGAAAATTGACTCCTCACCCACTGAAATGTCATCACTGTCACATTACTCCACTGGTGGTTGGAGTGCTTGATGTCTCTCCTTCCTCCTCCTATGGAACATGAGGAAGAGCAGTGTCTCCATCTGATGCAGGCGTACATCAATGGTGCGGTACATGACCCTATGCACCATCCCTGGCAAATCCCTGCGGGTGATGAAATCACCACATCTGCCACTGCTCCTGGAGGTTACATTGCACCATCTTCCAGGGCATTACTACCTGAGGGTGCAGGTAGTGCAGGGGCAGTAGAGGCAGTGCTCTCAGGTTGGTTCCCAGACATGTTGACATCGGTGCTGGAGCTGTTGGAGTGGGGGCAGGTTGAACCATTGAGGGTGGCTTACCTTGCTGTGCTGTGTAGGATGTAGTGAAGTGGTGCACATGGATGACATGGAGTTATAGTGATGACACATAATAGAAAATAAAAAAGAGATAAGGGTTGGGATGAGAGAAAAAAAGAGATAAAATGAATACCATCATATATGACATACAATGCATTAACACAATTATACAACTCTTTTATCTCAAGTATTACATTTAAGTCCTAACAGAAACACACTATAACTGAGGTAAGGCTGTTATTGAACAGGGCACACAGATGTGGTGTAAAACTATTAGGGTCCAACCCAACACTTTCATACTAGGTGATTTCAACTACCCCCTCCATCAACTGGGAAAACTCCTCATACACCAATACACTGGCCCAATGCTTTCTGGAATTCATCAATTCCAATGCCCTGGACCAGCTCATTCTCTTACCCCCACTAGAGGAAGCAACATACTTGACCTGGTTATTACTAACATGGGCAACTGTTGCTCTACACCAGTAGTCAATTCCTCCCTGGTTAGATCTGACCACAAACTAATCACCATGGAAATCCACATCTCACCCACACCCCCCTACATAGGTAACTACCATGAAAAACGTCATCCAAAGTTGACTTTGGATTCCTAAAATGGAGATGGCTAACTTCACAGCACCCATCTCAATGGAAAATAGATGCATGACTGCCGAAGCATACACTGATGCATTATACAAACACGTACATAAATGCATGGAACTAGCCATACCCAACAGAACCAATACGGTCTCCTCCAAAAAAAGGAAGACAATCTGGTGGTTCCCCTGCCGTTAATAAACTCTACAACAGAAGGAAGAAACTGTTGCAGAAAAAACGTGAAGTCCCAAGACTGGAAAAACTCCCTTATTAGCCTCAACCAAAAGTTGAGATCCCTCATCAAAACCTCTAAAGCCAGCTATGAAGGCAGCATTGTAGCAGACACTAAAAACAAACACAAAGCCTTCTATAGTTATATCAAGAATCTCCACGGCAATACTCAGGTTTTCTCTGAGTTACTGTACAATAGTGCCTCCTATACTGAGCCAACAGATATTGCCAGCATACTGGCTGACAGATTCAGTGCTAACTTTATCCCTCTCTCCCCCCTAAAGGACTAATCACAATACTAGAGGAATGCCAGGCATCCAGCATTGCTGCAGCACAGGTTAAACCTGCATTGTTCAAGGCCAAGAATACAGCTTCCATGGGACCTGACAATATCCCTGGATGTGTTCTACATGAACTACAAAGTGAACTCACACCACATCTGTGTGCCCTGTTCAATCACGGTCTCACCTCAGGGTTTGTCCCTACCAAATGGTGCACTGCTACATTCATCCCTCTTCATAAAGGAGGAGCAACTATAGACCCTAGGAATTATTGCCCCATTAACCTAATGAATCTGATATGTAAGACTATGGAGCGTATCATCATGGACCTAATTAACAAGGATATAGGGAATCTCCGAACTCTAGATCCCACACAATTTGGTTTTGTGAAAGGTAGATCATGCCTGCTCAACCTGCTTAACTTCTTTGAGTCAGTCACCAGAGCTGTGGATAAGGGCAAGGCAGTTCATACAGCCTACCTCAATCTGGCTAAGGCCTTTGATACCATTCCCCACTCAGGAATTATTGATAAACTCACCATACTAGGCATCAATCCCTATATCACGAGGTGGGATGCAAATTGGCTCACAGATAGAACCCACAGTGTGAAAGAAGTGGATTCCAAGTCAGACTGCCGACCAGTCACGAGTGGAGTCCCACAAGGATCAGTCTTGGGTCCTCTCCTGTTTGGCATCTACTTCTCAGAAGTACAGGCCAACACGGATGGACTCTGGCTGTCCAAGTTTGCTAACAACTGCAAGTTGGGAGCCATTATTAACTTCGCAATTGATGTAGACATCCTACAGAAAGGCTTCACTGAGACCAATGACTGGTGTCAAAAACATGGCCTTAAGCTTAATGCCAAAAAATGTGTCATCATCCCTTTTGGGAAGAACTCAGTTCCCACTAATTACCATATCGATGGGAGCCTATTGAACACTGAAGGTGTTATAAGAGATCTGGGGACACAGGCTGATAGCAACCTCTCCTTCGACCACCACATTGCCACTGTGGTCAGAAAGTCCTTCTATGTGGCACATCTCATTATCAAGGGTTTTGCAACCAGGAAGAAGGAGTTCATCATCTCTCTCTACTCTTCCCTCATTAGGCCAGTCATCGAGTATAATACCCCATTGGGCATGTACCTCACTAGACACATGCAATGGCTGGAAAGGCCACAAAAGTACCTCATGAAGAGGATCCTAGGCCTTAAACACATGTTCTACATGGACAGACTCAAAAACCTCCAGCTATTCTCTGTCTCATATCGTCTACTAAGAGGCGATCTCTGGTTGACTTACAAAGCCATGTCTGACCCAGCTCTGTTAGAAATGCTACATCTAAAGAAATCCAAATCCCTCTGCACCACATGCTCCAGAGACCTCAACCTCATTACCACAATCAACAGAACATGCTGGAGAGACAGTTTCATAACCCAGAGACTGCCCATGCTCTGGAGTAGACTTAATATACATGTCAAGCAGAGCACCTCACTGGCCCTCTTCAAAAGAAATCTTGATGAGTGGATGGGAAATAGAATGTTCTCCTCGGGATCACTGCAGTGGCTCTACTTGATAGAGGCACTGGGAACTAATGTCGGCAGCACGATGCCAGGGCACTTCTATGGACTAGGCTTTTAAAGGCTCCAGGGCTATTAGTCTAGTACACACCTATGAACCTATGAACCTATGATGCAGAATGCTGAAAGTAATCTTTTCTTTGAAATGTGCAAATATCGCACATATACATGTTCTAATTATACAGATTACAGTTTACAGCAGGGCATTTGTGTCACTGGTATAGAGATTTTAATTTAAGGTAAATATTATTAAAGAAATAACAATATTGTATAGTTGGGAACTGTGGTATTTGAACCCAATGCCTCTGACTATAGTCTGATATTGGACTCTTACAACTGGTTATGCTACAGACTAATACATACATACTTGCTTTTACATTTGGAATATGCATGCTCAATTTGATACAACTCTATAAAATACCACAAAAGCTATCTTTAACTTTAATGCTACAATAACACTTCTCTTCTGGTGCATACATACCACTGGTTTCCCTTAGTCTCTCCGGTCAAGCAACATGAGCTTGCTGATTGAACGCATGCTCTCTGGTAGTTGGGGAAAGAACAGAAAAGAACAGAAGACCATTGTCCATACCAGTCCTGCCTATATTTAGCTTTCTAAGTCTTACAAGACCTCTCTTAATTTCATACTAACATAGCTGTGGGATGTCCGCAGTCTTAAATTCCTCAATCCAATGGTTGACAGTAACCATTTTTCTCCTGTAAGTCAATAAAATGATGCCTACATTGTTCTCCAGTCAGTGGAATACCAGTAGCACTGGATACTATTCCATGCCTCGGACTTGTACTGGTAGCCCGAATACTCCCCTTGCAGAACTTTTGGCTGTGGTGAGTATCCTGGACTCCTGGACACCCCATATCTGTGCCTTGAACCTGGCACCTTCCCCTCTAATGCCAGCCATGTCTACCTCTGAACTAGAGCAATGGAAACTGATGCTTTCCCACCAATTCCAGTTATTATGTTTATTGGTAGTGCACAAACCTGAGCAACATGTTTGCAGGATGTTAAGCGGAGAGCAGCAGTGCCAAGTGGGTAGGAATTAAATAATTGAAATTGTAAGGTTAATCTGACAGTTGGCCTTAGTTTGAGAGATGTGTACTGATGTAGCCTGGAAATATATATTACAAATTGGAAGGTAACTGTTAGGTGAGTTAGGTTTGCAGACATGCACTAGGGGCATAAATGTAATGACCTGACACATTTGTTTTTACTTTTATACACTGAAAATTTTGATTTTTTACAGTGTGGGATTCAAACCTAGGCATAAGAGATAAAACATTTTCTTCCACATTGCTGATTTTCCATCTTTGCCACAGAAGAGGTGCTGCTCAGACATCATCAGGAGTCATACATAAATAAAGATGAAAGTTTGAGCTGTTACACATGTATGTGTGTGACCTGACAACGTTATTGCATATAGATCCCATTGTGTATCTGCCTTATGTAATTGTGAATCCCATGCAAGTCTAGATAGCAGAATTATACTTACATAACTATAGTAGACAGTATACCTTCAGTCATACATCTGAAAACACAATAAGGGTGTCTCATCCCTCATATATATAACTCATACCAGCTTCACTATATAAAGTGTTACAAGCGACATTGAATATAATGGGAAGGGAACAACAGTAAAAGTGTATAGAATATCCTGTATTAGAACCCAAGACCATTTATACATCAGTCCTACTCTTACGCCTGTTGCCACAGGTGTATATTATGTTATCAAACTTTTAAAAGTTCGGACATCATATGGTCGACACCATATGATTGAAATTTAAAAGTTTGAATGTTTCACCGGAGATCTCCGTATAGTGCAGAATGGGAAGATTTCCCTCTCCTGCACTAGTGCGATCTCAGAGTTGGTATATTTAAAGAGCAGGATGTGTGGGGGGTGCAGGGGGGCTTGCCCCTGCTTAAAATGGTCAGATAGGTTTTTTCTGTTGTTTGTTTTTTTTTTAGCTTTTTGAGCTTTTAAAAGTTTGATCATATGGCTTCGACCATGTGATGTTCAAACTTTTAAAAGTTTGATAATGTAATATACACCATGTTGCCAAAAGGATGTTGAAATAACAATGCCTATTTTTTTAGTTCATTGCTATAAACTACACTGTCACAGCAGTAACAAAAAAAGGTTGCACACCCTGTACTAGAGCCCAGGACCATCTGTACTCCAGCCCTGCATTTGCACCTGCTGCCACAGGACTAGTTACATGACATTCTGTAATTTACTAATTCTTCTTAAAGTCTCTGTGTTAACCTCCACACAGCACTGCTTTGCAGGTTTGTGCAGTGGCCAACATAATTAGTTGAATGTGTCTGTTTCAGTTATTGGCTGTCTGGGTCCTCTCTGCAGGTGTTCTGTCTGCATCCTTGGTGGGCCAGTTGTCCAATTTGTTCAATGTTGCATTTTGTGCAAATGAGATACGCATAGCAGAACCTGACATTCATTTCCTCTGTTTCCCATGATTTTGCTAAGTGGCAAAAAGTAGTTCAAATGAGGAAAATCAATCTATGGCATACACACTAGAAAATGTTGGTTTACATGATTTAGTTCAACATAGATCTGGATTTGGATTTGAACTCTCACTCCAATGAACCTTCAAACAGCTTTGCAGCAAGGAATTGAAATAATTCTGCATACAACCAACTGCAACAGCATCTACAGTAATACGAAAAAAATACAACTATTATTTGTACATTAATTATTTTTGGATGCAGTGCACTAAGTGATCAGACAAGCAGTTATGATTATTGCTTGCAGATATATAGCTCTGTCTTACCTTTCTGTGTTTGTTGGTAATTCTTCTCTTATCTGACCAGTAATCTGAGACATGCAGTCAAAACCCATTTTATATCATTGGCCTTAAAATGTGTGAGGATATTAAATAGAAATAATATTATATGTAGTTGCCAATAAATGAAGGAGAGGTTGAATGTTAATGAACAGAACCTGTGAATTGAGTGCTGCTTACTTACATTTCCAACCTTACATTTAATACTTGTAAGTCTAACCTGACAGACCCACTGGATGTAGGGCAGCCTGCATTCTTATTGTGTTTTCCTTCTCCCAACCAGTAATCATACACAGTTGCAATCTATTAAAAACAAACATAGAGTGAGTGCCTGCACTCTGTTTACATTTGATACATGGAGCCAAGTATTTGGGATTCAGCAATTTTATTCAGTTCACACCTGATTTGCATGTTCGCCATGATAACAGCCCTGAATCTATACCATGCTAACAGCCCTGAATCTATACAATATAAAAAGGCAACTGTGTAGCTAGGAAAACTGAAGGTGAGGAGGCTTGTTTATGTGGAGAACAGAGAACAGAGACTATTACTTTGGCATATATCTGAACAGAGGATTACTGAACTTGAAAAGATATGCTTGCATTTTGTCAGCTACATACTGCATATGCTGGAATGTAATTAAGAAACCTGAAGTAAAGGCTTTTACACTTTTATCTGTATGCATTAGTTAGAAATGTACTGATGCCATGGGCATGTTTGTTAAGGCATTTCACATGTATTTGTGACTGGCAATACCTTAAAATGGAATGTCTGATAAAATTCTTTAGACATGTTTCAGGAGCAGTTCATTTGATAGCACTTTTAGTGATGGGAGCAAAGCTGCATTTCTGTTATGAAACAAACAAGGATATGTTCATAGGTTCATAGGTGTTTACTAGGCTAATCACCACAAGGACCTTTTTAAGCCTAGCCATGCATCCCAAATCTCTGATGAGTTCTGATACCCTTGATAAGTGTAAACATGGGCTTGGGAGATGAACCATTTACAGTTTACATGTCTGCATCAGACACATAGGTGCCAAACCAGGGATGAATTTCCAGTTTCTCATCCAATTGTCCAGGTTGCACTTGAATTGGATTAGGGAGGAACTCTGTTTCACATGGATGGGGAGCCTGTTCCATAGACTGGGTAGTCTCTGGGATGCATACGTATATCTCCAGCAGGTCCCATTTATATCAGAGGCAAGCTTTAAGTTTTTAGAATGGGTAATGCTGGTACTCTTTGTTTTGTGAGTATGCAGGAGGTCCATCAGAGTGGGTTCTGACAATACCCTGTATGCCAGGCATAGATCTCCCCTCAAAAGCCTGTAGGAGACAGAATACAGGGATTGGGCTTTGAGGCAGTATTCATAGGACATATTACTCATGTCCTAGATTCTTTTAGTGAGGAACCTCTGTGAATGTTCCAGTTGTTGGATATGCCTGGTTAGGTACATACCATAGGTGGCATTGTACTCAATGAAAGATCTGATGAATGTCAGATACAGTGGAACAATGACTTCTTTGAACTTATATGCCATACCTTTATTTATAAGTTGGGCAACATAGAATCATTTCCTCACCACTGTAAATACGTGATGATCAAAGGCTAGATTACTATCTATGTGTATCCGTAAGTCCCTGACTACTGGGTCAACTCTAAGGGGTGTGTTGTCAATATGGTAGTTACAAGGGATGGATGACTTCCCAAATGATGTTGCTATTGTTACTCTCCTTTTTTGCATCCAGCATGTTGTTCATCTAGTAAAGCTCTAGATTGTTTTATGTTTCTCCAGTGGGTAATACCGAGATGCTACCTTTTCTGTTTTATCTGGTGTGATGATGTCAGGTATTGCCAGCTATGCCAAGAGAATTAGGGTGGTGGATGTGTAACACATGCCAGCACAGCTAGCTGGAATTTTGTAAAGAATTATATGTCATTTGTATATCAAACTAATATGTACAGATGCTTCTGTTGAAAAATGTATTGTAAAGCTGCTTGGGTTAAAATTGTACCAATAGTGGGTCCTGACTGTGTTGTAACTGATTAAATGTATATGTTTTAACAGAGGATACTGGGAGAGAAGAGGTTAATCTCAGTCCAGGTAACTTTGAAAAAATAGTAAGAAATTAACTTACTTAATTTAGGCCATAAGGATTGTATCCTACTGTTTGGATTGCAGCCAAACAGTAGAGCATGGTTTTCTAGCTTGTATAGGAAGAGTGGAAGTGTTTTATGGTTTTATAGCTTCCAGATGCTATAACACATCTTAGCAAAGCTCTGCCTGTGTGTCTGGTAACACCACATATTTGCGAACTTTTGGTTCAATTTCTAAAAATGGGGGTAAGATGGGAACCAGAAGTCAAATAAGAGATGTATGTGATGCCGTAATCTAGGACAAAATTATATTTTAATACCAGATGAGATAGAAGTCTCAGCACAGTTTGTTCTTGGAATCTGACAGAGAAGGAGCCTTCAACTACTTCATCTGGCCTTGTTCTAATAAGTGACCTGGAAATAGTAATTATTTAGATCTGCCAGGAAAATATAGTGAGATTAGTTAAGTACTGTTTTTCTGTATCTGTGTGACTCTATTCATCTGTGTTATTTTAATATTTCCTGTGAGTGAAACTCTGGTGTTTATTATAAATAAATATTTAATATTTTTATGTTCTTTTATTATTATTAAATATATTTAAACTTTTCATTGTCACTGTTCATTTAGAGAATATTTTAACCTTTAAGTGTACTTATATATATTTGGTGTCTCTGTGACTACTCCTGAAAGCCTTACTGCATTGGTCAAACACTACTCTTTGTCTTAATATTAGTTTCACTCATTATAATTGGGTACCCTTGTAAGAGCCTAAGAGTAGCTGACTTTGGAGTGTCTGGTGGCAGAAACTACCTTATAGTCTGGGCAGAGAGGCATAGCTAGCAAACGTGTGTGTGTGTGTGTGTGTGTGTGTGTGTGTGTGTGTGTGTGTGTGTGTGTGTGTGTGTGTGTGTGTGTGTGTGTGTTTCAGCCGCTTGGGACAGAGACACAGAGCACTGGTTTCACAGAGAGAGTGGTGGAGGATTTGGGTTGGACACTTGGCTGTGGACTCAACTCTATAGCTGTGCCAGCAGGGAGTCCTACTGGGGACCTGGAGGGAGACAGAGAGAGAAATCCAGACCCCGGACTGAGTGTGCTGCCTGTGTGCTTTTAAGGGAAATTGTGCTTGATGTAGAGAGCTGCATCTGGAAATAATTTTGTTCCAAGTGAATGACCCCTCAAGTCACAGCGGTGAGGATTCAGGCTCCTTGATTACTGTAGTTATGTGATACTTATGTGTATTATCCTTCTGTTGTCTTTTAGGACATCTAGGACTATGCCTCCTGGGTGTCTCAATACTTGAAGGCCACCCTTCTCTGATGCTGAAAATCAGGTTATCATTGATGTTTTTTAGGTAACATGGTGCCTTCCTACATGAAAGGGGACATGGTGATATGTCACACAGAATGCAGATTTAGTGGCAGATTGTCTATGTTAATGCTATGAGTGGCCATGGCAGAATATATGAGCAGATGCACCATAGGGCCACTGACATGATCTCATCTGCACTGAGGAGAACAGCTGCAATGGGCCATGATCAGATGGGTACATGGGGGCTTGCTACAGAGCCACCACTAACACCAAATGAAGTGTTCATGTCCACTGCCAGGGATCCAGACAGCTCCCAGGAAAGTGCAAAATGGCATGTCCTCTACATTGGTACAGCAGTTTCAGGGACAGCAAGCATGTTCCAGGAAGAGCTTCCAGGTAGGCTTTTTTATCTCAGTTATTGAATACTGTTGTATAGAAAAACAATTTAAATCAATACATTCCTTCTTTTTCACAAGAAATTTTTTAGGGGGACTTGAAGATTGCTACAGTTAACACATTCGGATTGATTAGTTTAGGTTGGAGTTGTCATCCAAGTTCTTCTTGAAAGTATAGTTAATGGACATATAAAGGAGCAAGAGTATTAGTCCCTCTGTTTCTGTTAATTGTGATCATGTTGTCCTTACCTTTTGCTTAACTTCTCGCAGGACCATCCCACATAGGGAAGATACCATCATCTGCACATGGCAAGCCAAACATTTTATGTCAGTACTGATGAGCAATTCAAATAAATATTTTAGTGTGTGATGTTGATGTCAGGACTGTTGTGTGTATTGCTGTACTGTCTAATTGTGGCAGCACTGTTATTTTGTTAGCATATATTGGAGTATAGTAGTTTAGGTATTAATTGTTCCTGTGTGCATTGCTTAGTATCACAGGTGATCCTGACAGTGGAAGTGTTGGACTTCTTCCACTTAATGTCAGTGTATCAGGAAATTCTGATGATGATGGTGATCAGACAGAGGCACAGCCAAGGGGTACAGAATTGAATCTGACATTGAGGTTGACATACAACCATCCCCTGAAATTCCATAAGACACAGCCAGTAGGCCTAAGTCTAGCAATTCCAGTGAGCCTTCAAATATTGGACAGGTGGAGGGTGAGGCAATTGATCCAGAAAGTGTTGTTACTGAGGCTTCAGTGTATATTGAATCTGGTTGTAGTCAAAGCGTGGGCAAGGTGCTATCCAGGAAGGTTGTTAGGGGTGCTCGGAGGAGGCCTGCTGTCCATCCTCCACCTGATCCAGGTGTCTCTTCCCATGCCACTCAATGTATGTTTAGGCCCATCATGGAGGCACAGGCTCATTCCCACTTGAGGCTCCAGAGAAATGCTTAGGGTTGTAGATGTGGCATAGGTTAACATGCATGACTGCCTCCAGTATGCATCCGATTCAATGGAATGGGTGAATGACATGTTGGAAAGAGGAGTGTCTGTGATGGAACAAGCAATGTCTATGATGGAACTTCTGCTGGGAGGGGTTGGCATCATCGTGGGTGTAGGTCATCCACATCATCTGTTGTTAGCCAATGTGGCTGTGCTGAATCATGCCCCCATAGTGGCAGCACTTCCACTGCTCCATCAGTGGGTGAGCTGTCCACACCCAGACATGGCAGGCTATGAGGTCGTGGTTCTGGGCATCCTCTTGAGGGAAGCTCATCCAGCAGACATCAGTCATGTTCAGGTAGCAGCAGTGCATCTGACTGTAGGTGTGGACATGCCAGTGCAACTCCTGCCAGAGCCAGTTCTCATGGTCGTGGACAACAATGAACTGCCATCTCTACCATGCATGGCTCACAATTGTCTGACATACCAAGATGTAGTGCTAGTACAGAGCTTGGCTGTGTTCATGCAGACACTCACACACCAATTTAACCTGGAGGACCCCTACAGAGACACGAACAAAAGTTAGATGGTTAAGCCGTGTAGCTTAAAACTCATTTTGTCTCACTGGCCATTTGTTGGTATATCCAAATATCTGTCTGCTTCTCTTTCTTACTCACAACCACTCACCAACCTTTTGTGTCAGTCTAGGCTTCCTGGCCCCCTCCCACAGCAACCTGTGCAAGTGATAACTGTACCATATCTCTGTTTTGTATGTTTTGGATTCAGGGATACATTTATTTATTTATTTATTTATTTTCAGTTTGATTACCGGGGAAGTCCACTGGGCCAAGAAGTGCCCATTTTTAGTGGAGGCCTGGGGAGAAAACCTCCATAAGCAATACAATACAATAAAGGTTACATAATGTTAGAGGTAAAATACAAGAGTAAAATTCATACAGTCAGGAAAATGCAAATGCATAATGCATCACATAAACTTAGATCTGATGCTCAGGCTGCATAGCTGACTTAATTCTTAGTATATCTGCATTTGTGATGTTGAACTGGTAATTGTAATTTGAATTATATTGGTCTTAGGAAGTTAGACAGTTGATAGCATCAAAATGTTTCAACTTTATGGCGAATGAACTTGTGAGGGTTGTGAAGTCTGAAATAACAATGTGTATTGTTACTTTCTAACGTCTGTCTTTAAAGATTTTCCAGTACAAATGTATGGTGCTAAACTGGGGGCATGCAGTGACTATCATTACTTTTGAGAGGTACTGTTTGAATCTTTGATGCCTGAGGCCTATTAGTTAATAGTGGACACATATAAGTCAAATAAGTCTCTGCTGTCACATGTTAAGGTCATTTCTGTACAACTCATCCATCTTTTACTTGCTTACACTACCAAGTAATGAAATGCAAGGATATGCCAGTCATTCAAATTATTACACAATACACTCAAGGTTCAGTACTTAACTTGTAAATCCAACAGGTGCAACAGTTTTAGTTCAGGGCTGACTCTGTCTGATGCAAGCAGTACACAGTCAATACATGAGGAAGTGCAAGTTGTGAGAGTTGCTTGGCATCAATGTTAGTATATGTATGTGCATGGGAAGAAGGTTTTAGGCCCTTAGGCGGGGTGAGTGAGTGTGCTATGGGTTGTCTATCAGCCAATGCAAGGGCATATTGAGCATGGCTACATCCGTCTACACCCACAGCAGTTGCTGGTTCCCCCTCTGACTCCTCATTTACATGTGGCTGTGGTGACCTTGGCATTGGTGGTGGGATGTGTGCTTCTTGCCCTTGTTCATCCTGCTGAAGCTGTTTTCTCAGGATTATGTTGTGTAGCATGGAACATACTGTGAATATTTAGATACATGTCTGTGGATTGTACTTCAGACTCCCCCAGATGTATCTAGGCACCAGAACCATGACTTCAGCAGCCCAAAAACACATTCTATGATATTTCTGGTTTAAGCATGTGCCTCATTATGGCATTCTTCAGCGGGTGTGCATGCATTTCTGATGAGTGTCCTCGGCCTTGGTTCCAGTGCATAACCTAAATCCCCCAGCAAATGACCCTGTGGGATACCCCCCCTAGGGAACATCTGATACAGTTGTGAGGTGCCAGATATGTGGGTCATGGTAACTGCTAGGATTGCCATCACACACATTCAAGATGATTCCCTTGGCATTACACATGACTTGGCAGTTAATAGAGTGGAAGCCCTTTCTGCTTAAGTAGAGCCTACTCTGTTCGACAGGTGGTTCCTTTATTTCTATATGTGTGCAATTTATGAGACCCAGTACTTCAGGGTTGTGTGCTACATGGTAGAACTCCTGCATAATTCTGGCCCGTCCTCAGGAGTACGAGGAAATATATATGTTGTCACTGGCATGTTGGAGTATAGCATTCAAGAATTGATGGAGGATCCTGGATGCTGATGCCTGTGGCATCCCAACATCTCCCTTGTTGATCTCTGAAAGGTACCTGTACCTAAGATTTTAAGTGCTACACATACCTTTGTCTACACTGGAATGAGTTCCCCTTGGTTTGCCCTGGCTTTGACTGCAGGACAACAGAGGTTGCAGAGTTTCTGTAGTGTGTCTGTATCCACCCTGTAGTGCTCTACAATTTCCACATCATGTATGTTGTGATAAGTTAAACTGGGTCTGAAACCTCTTCTCTTTCTTTACCTTGGTCTACTGGTAGCAACAGCAGCATATACTTCAACCTGTTGCACATACACATGAATTAAAGCTGCAGCAGCCACTAACATTGTTTTAGTGTAGACTACTTTCTGTGTCTGCATTCCAATAGGCTTTGGAATTCACAGTTAAATACAGCAATGAGTCTACATGGTTGCTTTATAGCTTGTTGAATAGCTCCCCCCTCCATCTTGGATTGGTTAATTAACATACTGTTCAGCTACTTATACTGTAATTAGCATACCACTGTGTTTATCTTGTTTGTGTGGCTCTACACACCATGTAAAGCCACTCACTAATCTAAAACAGTGTGCTACCATGTGTGCATTGCACCATAATGTGCACACAGTGTGAACGCACCATATAGGCTTTATTGAATCTGGCTGATTGTCTTACACTGAATGAATGTTGACTGGTTATTAAAGGTAAGATGACTATCTCACTGTCTCTTGACTAATAGCCCTATACTACTTGATAATTTTTCCCTCAGTATTGAGGTTGCTGGAACCATTGGGGTCTGCTTTATCTGCTTAAAATGAGGTCCTGCCTCCACAAGGGGGGATCCACCTTGGATCCCGGGAACTACCGTCCCCCTAACAGTCTGACAAGCCTAATCTGCAAGGCCATGGAATGTATTATCATAGAACTTATAAACATAGACATTGGCAACCTTAAAACACTGGACCCCACCCAGTTTGGGTTCGTGAAGGGCTGATCTTGTTTCCTGAACCTTATTGACTTCTTTGAATCAGTCTCCAGAGCCGTGGACAAGGGTACGGCAGTCCACACAGCCTATCTGGACCTCGCCAAGGCCTTTGATACCATCCCCCATACTGGAATCATAGATAAATTTACTAAGCTGGGCATTAATCCCTACCTCACTCGATAGGTTGCCAACTGGTTTACTGACAGAACCCACACTGTAAAAGTAGCTGATTCCAAATCCAGCTCCAGACAAGTGACAAGTGGAGTACCTCAGAGTTCAATTCTGGGACCTCTCTTGCTTGGCATCTACTTCTCTGAAGAACAGGCCAACACTAAGGGACTCTGGCTAACAAAGTTCACAGATGACTGCAAACTGGGAGCCATTATTGAATCCCCAGATGAAGTGGATACTCTACAAAGGGACCTTACAGAAACAGATGCTTGGTGACAGAGCCATGAGCTAGCTCAATGCCA
>NC_056743.1:1904002617-1904015117 GCF_019279795.1 Protopterus annectens
TTTAACCTTGTTGTTTCCAGGGGAAGGCCTTCAGCAGGACAAATTAGTAAGAAGGGTAAATTCTGGACTGTCATCTGGAACAAATCTTCAGCATTCTTTTTTCAGCTTCACTGTTGCATGGAACGGCACTGCTATTTGTTTCTAGGGAACATCTTCTGCACTCTGGTGGAAGCCTATTTGATTCTGCACATTTTTTTATAGTTTCAAGATTTTCACCACAAAATAAAGCCTTCCTTTTTAGATTTGCTGATTGAACTCTTTATACGTACAATCACTACAGAACAAAACTGAACTAAGTGAGCACAGACATTCAGAATGGGGTCTATTGTTATATAATAAAGTACTCGACATTTTAATCATCTTTAATTTTCAAGCCCCTTGCTATGACTGTTGACCTTAACAGACTGAGATGTTTGCCTTTGACTTTAGTTCAAAAGCATTTGTCCCTCTAACAATAGTAAGAATAAAATATGGCAGCAATAATATTAGGGCTTAGAGGGCGTACAGTCACACTTAAGGTTGTTAAAATTTAACATTTCTAATCATCAGCCAGGTAGAATAAATGTGCTCCCTAGTATCAGAAACCAAGACTTTACGCAGGATATGAGGATCCTTTGGTTAAATGAGTGAGTTCATTTTCCCGAATAAGCTTGTGCTTCTTGTTAATCAAATGCCTACTTTTTATTCCCTAAGGAAGTGTTCTGTGTCATCTCCATGCAATTTTAAGTTTTCCAGCTATTTTGGAAAATGTTACTTCATCAAGAAGTCTGTTTGATGAATAATGCACTCACACTCACACTCTGCGTATACAAACTATGTAGTTCCTCGTATTAACTGTAACCCTACGCAGTAAAACCTCCATTCCTTACTTAATATGCATCTGTTTCACTGAGACATGCTGCCTTGCTTAACTTTGCTAATCTTACTGATGTGTTTAAAGGGCAGTCCATATCTCTACTAACATTCATCCACTTACAGAGGTAACATATTATTCATTCTTATCCTAGTTTAAATTTACTTTATGATCAGTAAAACTAGTCTTTGCATGCCCCACTGTAGTTACATCTTGTGTGCAAAGATTACATTCTTTTAACAGCTGACCACTGGTTGAATGCCTACCTTAACTGCACATACTGTAATTAATATCACTTGCATTTATACTTGTAAATAACACATAAATGTATTGTCTATACTTTGTTACTGTACTATGCAACGTTATGTGTAATTTCATGTTTGTCTCTTCTAACATGGTGCCTGGGTCATGGCTGAAAAGGAATCACATGACCAATCCACATATATGGTTATCAAGCTATAAAAACATGTATCAAGTTTGCTAATGCACACAGAGGTACTAATGGGGGGGGGGTGCGGTCTGCCCTGGGTGCAAACATTAAGGGGGTATAGCTTTTCCTTTTACAAATCTTTTTGCATTTTAAATATGAAAAACTTAAACTAAACCCAGAGCCAGATCCTTTTTAAAGGTGTTTTTTAAGAATGCTCTCTGTCTCTGTGTCCCTGCATTCATTGCCACACACACTCATGCATGTGCCTGTAGCATACTCCTTTTCCTGTGTTTTGCATGGAATTTAAATACAAGACATGTGTGTGTGTGTGTGTGTGTGTGTGTGTGTGTGTGTGTGTGTGTGTGTGTGTGTGTGTGTGCGTGTGTTTCCACATTCTGTGAGGAATTTAAATACAAGACATTTGCGTGTGTGGGGGGATTAGCATACCTCTGAAAATCTGCACAAAGTTTGAATGATATGGGGCAAAAGCCCCAAAATAGGAACATATTTTAAATATTGCTCTTATAAATTTAGACAGTTGCTAGAATAACAGGATTTGTGTTGGCATGCATTTTCTGAACAAAACAAAGCCAAAACTCAAATGTACCTCATTATTTAGAAACTTTAATCCTCAGTGATTTACCAAAAATCACAAATTTTATGAGGGACAGAACACAAATGTGAAGCAAAAATCTGGATATTTTGAGAAAATCTAGACAGTTGAGACCTATGCAGGTTAGTCAATTACCTCAGGCTGAAATCCTGTACCTTGGTTGCAGGAAACAAGAGCCTGAATCCTCTACAACATCTACCAAACTAGTAAAAAATGAGTTTTGGTGCATTTTCAAGGAAATGAGTTTCACTGCATTTACAAGGAATTGGGGCACCGGATGGTGTTGTCACCGCACAGCAAGAGGCTCTCCAGTCTAATTCTCAACTGTCTTGCCTTTGGTGTGACATCTGCATGTCCTCCCCATGTTCATGTGGGTTTCCTCCCACATGCTAAAGACATACAGTAGGTGGATTGGACACTCTTAATTGGCTATAGGTGTGAGTGAACGTATGAGTGTGTAGTTCAGAAGAACTACCGTGGCAGGGATAGCACTCAGTGGTGCAAACCTTGGCTTTAGATGATTGTCATTGTTGAAGTGGCGCCCCAACACCATGTGCACAATGAAAAGAAGGGGTTGTGCATGGATGGATGGATGCAAGCTTCAGTTAATTTTCAAGGAATTGTGAGCTTCAAGGGATGAGACGTTTACTGCTGCTCATGCTAAATCTCTTTTCAATATGCTTCTGTTTTGTTTAACAAATGGTCATAACATAACAAGTAACATACTTGCTTTTGATGCAGAAGGCTGTGGGTCCTACCCCCACAGCATGCAGATAGATTGCTGATACTGTACTGTACTTTAAGGGGGAGGTAGGTAGGGGTGTTGTAGTCCTGAATGTGTCCTCCTTTCAAATGCTTAGTAACTATGAACCTGTTGTTGGTTTGCTATCCATTTCCTATTACAATATTACCAGCTTACTGTGTTTTTTAAATTTAATATAGGCAATATATTCTTCAAGGGCAGCAGGCACTGAATTTGTACATGAAACACTGAAATATAAAGTTGGCAGCAACCTTTTCATTAGTGACAGATCTCTTTAATGTGGAATTATTCAGATGACTTTTACTTCTGCAGCGATTGTACATATTGACTGATATTGGCAGATTATAATTACAGGAGTCTGAGTGGCCTTTCATGTTTGAAATGTTCTGAAATGGACAATTTTGTCATTATTGCGTCATACGTTTTGTTTCACTGCTGAATGGAAAAATGTTCAAAACCAAAAATTTAAAAACACACTCAGACAAGTGGTGCTGTATTATTATTCAAGGAATATAATTTACTACAGTCAGGAAAGTGCATTAAAGAACACATGCATGTTTGCATGGCCCTAGAAATGTGTGCAAAGGGCCTATGGTTTGGAAACAGCCCAAAGATAAACTTAATCCACCACTTGCAAGATGCAGTTTCTTTGAATATGGGTTTCAATGCCCTTTCAAAGAATGTGAGTTTGAAGGGCAGACAAGTTTACTGTTAATGCTAAGTCTGTTTTCAATGTGACACTATATTGTTTTATTTAGCAAATGTCTATCAGTGTTTGTGCTATAAAATTTGAAATAAAAAAATTAAATTAAATCCAAAAATGTGTAATCATTTTAGAAGTAAAATAGAAAATAGTATGCAGACTGAGAGGTTTGAACAGTATTTATGGTAACTGTGGAGAAATAGCTAAGTAATAGGACACTGGAATGGCTGTGGTGTGTGTGTGTGTGTGTGTGTGTGTGTGTGTGTGTGTGTGTGTGTGTGTGTGTGTGTGTGTAACATTTTGAAATTGGATAGTTATGGTATTTGTTTTCATTGTACTCTTCTGCCTTTGTTTTGGTGGGGTGGGGGTAGCTAGATGTGCTGTGGGTTAAAGTAACTTGCCCTTTCATTTGTTTGCTCAGCTTAAATTCTGCCACTAAGCCTGGCAAGTGAATATTTGTATTAATAAATTGGAATGTTTTTATCCTTTTTTTGATGGGGGGGGGGGTAAACAGCTGAGCTATGGATAAATGTAACCTGTCCTTTTCACTTGGTTGGTTTTAAACTCCACCCTTAAGGTGCATTTGTGAGAGTAAGTCTGAATGCTTATGTTTTTTTTTTTGGGTGGGGGGGCAATAACCTTGTCCTTTTCATATTACTCTAAAGGCTGGCTAGTGTGCATTTTTGTTCATAGCTTCATATGTGTTTACTAGGATAACAACCATAAGGGCCTTTTTAAGACTAGACATATATCCCAAATCTCTGTTATGTTTTGGCACCCTTGCTAAATGTAAGCAGGCACCTGGGAGATGAAACATTTGCAAGCAGGGCCCAGGAGATGAACCATTTACAGGCTACCTGTGTCCATTAAAGACATAGGTGCCAAACCATGGATGAATTGCCTGTTCCCCATTCAGTTGTCCAACTTACACTTGAATTGAGCTAGGGAGGAACTCTGCTTCATTTGGATGGGGAGCCTGTTCCAGATAGTTTCTGGGATGAATACATGCCTCTCCAACAGGTCCTATTTATATCACTGGCAAGGTTTAAGTCTTTAGAACAGATAATTCTGGTGCTGTTTGTTTTGTGGATATGCAGGAAGTCCATCAGAGTGGGGTCTGACAATGTCCTCTATGCCAGGCATAGATCTCCCCTCAAAAGCCTGTAGGAGACAAAATACAGGGATAGGGCCTTGAGGTGGTCTGCATAGGACATTGCACTTACGCCTTATATTCTTTTAGTGAGGAACCTCTGTGGACATTCCATTTGTTGGAATGCCTGGTTAGGCACATATAAAAGGGGACATTGTGCTCAATAATAGGTCTGATGAATCACAAATACAGTGGAACAATGACTTCCTTGGACCTATATGCCATACTTTTGTTTATAAGTTGTGCAACATAGAATGATTTCCTCACCACTGTAGACATGTGATGGTCAAAGGTTAGATTACTGTCTATGTGTGTCCCCAAGTCCCTGACTACTGGGTCAACTCTAAGGGGTATGTTGTCAATATGATAGTTACCAGGGATGGATGACTTCCCAAAGGATACTATTATGCATTTGTTGGCTTTTAGCTTTAGTCCATAGCTCTGACACCAGTTGTTTGCCTGTGTCAGCCCCTCCAGGAGAACGTTTGTGTCAGTGAGCAATTCAGTGACAGCTCCTAATTTGCAATCATCTGCAAATTTAGTCAACCAGAAGCTATTGACATTGGTTTTGACTTCAGAGAAGTAAATGCCAAAAATGAGTGGTCCCAGGACTGATCCCTGAGGGACTCTGCTTGTGACTGGCCTCCTTGTTCGGGTGGCATCTCCAGTTCTAACTTACTGGGTCCTGTCTGTGAGCCAGTTGGCTATCTACTGGTGACACACAGGTTTTCTACTTAACCCCTTGAGTTTTTCAACAATGCCCAAGTGGGGTATTGTGTCAAATGCCTTGGCCATGTCAAGGTAGGCAATGTGAACCATTTTGCCCTCATCCATTGTTTTGGTGACTTTCTCAAAGAAGTGCACCAGACTGAGCTGACATGAATTTTTCGGGTTGGGGTGGCCACCTGTGCTATGGGAGCTTAGGTCTTCATTTGCTCAGCTTAAAGTCTGGTATCAAGGGTTGGCTGGTGTGCAGATTTTTTTGAAATAAATTGGAATATTTATGTTTTTTTTTCCTTGAGAAGGGGTGGCTAGCTGTGTTGTTGATGAAATAACTGGTGCTCAGTTTAAAATTGCACATTAATGGCTATTGTACACTCTGCTTCATTTTATCTGTTCCTAATAGAATTTGGGGTAACCTGTCTACATAAGTTACCAAATCCTCAATTAATGGGTCATCTCTTAAGAGTGTGTTTTCAGTGTTGTACTTAACTTTCCAAAGGAAACAATAATGCATTTTGGCATTTAGCTTTAGTCTGTGATTCTGGCACTAGTTTTTTGTTTGGGACAAGCCTTCCTGTAGGCTGGATCTTTTGGGGATTTGAACCCTGCTCCTAGCTTGCTCCTTTCTGACCATTATTTTGTTTCATTTCATGATTAATATTAAATACAATTGTCATAGAAGAGGAGGTGTTGCAAAAAAATCTCTGTGGGGGGGGTTAAAAAAATTTCTGATCTAGGAGTCAAATATGCTATGTACGCCACTGCTCATACAGAGTTCATAAGTGCTGCAAATCTGGGTATACCTGCATGAAGAAGACCAGACTAAGAACGGATGATAGGGACACATAGTCACAAGATACAAAAATGAAGGGACTGATAATTTGAAATCACTCTGAAGGGACTGATAATTTGAAATCACTCTGCTCTTGTGGCTGAAGTGTCCCATAGAAGCCTTTCTTCATGCTTCCCTGTCATCTTTTCAGATACCAGATATTCTGTGAACATTCTGATGATTGGCATATGTGCTATCGTGAGCATAAATGTTTGACATAGTCAGGTAATAAACTATTATTTCAAATTAAGATTTGCTTGATTGGGGAAGTTAAATACTGCATATATATCTGCATCCATGTGTATATCTATCCATATCCAGATGTATCACCGCATTTATATCATCATCTCTATTAACTAGATCTGTACCTACATCAATATCATTCGACTCCTTGTTGATGGAGTGAATGAGTGAGAAGTGCCACTGAGTGCTCAGTTTAGTCAGATTTTAAGATTTTGGATGAAGAGGACATTGAATGCAACACTACTACTATCCAAGCTAATCACGTCGGAAAGGGTGGTGGGGATTTGGGGATTAGATCACAGAAAGGAAACTGTTTGTTCCCTTTCACAATCCTTTTTTTTTTCAATTTTGTTATTTTTTTCATTACAACTGTATTCTGTCAGATGACATAATAAATGTACTGTACAGGCCTAAGACAATCTAGGACATTCTGTACTGTATTTGTACTTTATTTATGTGTTAATCTCATCTCTCATGTCTATATTTTTGTTGATTAATCTCCTGTAAATATAAATTACTTTACTGATCTCTACTAGACTGTAAGTAGATACATATAAGCTGTATAGTAAACTTTTTCTTTGTTGCACTAGACATGTATTAGTAAAAATGCACATTGGTGGAGCTTTTCTCCTTGGGCCTGTGCTGAAAATGGACAATATTGTCTAGTCGACCATCCTGGTAAACAAATGTTAAACAAAATAAATAAATTATGTTGATTTTGTGGGGGCTGTACCCTTCCCAGACACTCCCTTACTATATATACTAACTCCAGGATCACACTACAATGGAGAAAAGGGCATATACCTTTCAACAAAATGAGTTTCAGTCAAGTGAGCTTTCAGTCAAGTGTGCTCTGTGAAATAAGTTTCAGTCTAGTGAGCTTTCAATTAAGTGAAGTTGACCTATATATACATATATATATATATATATATATATATATATATATATATATATATATATATATATATATATATATATATATATATATATATATATATATATATATGTATAGGTGCAACACACTTGGTCAATACTCATTTGAGTAACACAACTCAACTGCTGTATGTATTTGAAAGACAGGATGTTTGGCCAAACACTTGTTTGGGCAATTTCGGGATGGTTAAGAAAGGTAAGTGGTGGGGCTGGAAGTCTGTCTACGAGGATGTGAGTTTCAGGGTTAGGGTAAGGGTCATGTAAGGAGATAGATTTGGTGTATGCAATTGTGAAAGTTAAGGGTAGGGTTAGGGGATATATTTAGAGTGTGTGTGTGTGTGTGTGTGTGTGTGTGTGTGTGTGTGTGTGTGTGTGTGTGTGTGTGTGTGTGTGTGTGTGTGTGTGTGTGTATGTGTGCATGTACACATGTGAGTTGAGTATCCAAGTAGTCTTGTATTGTGGCAGTGTTATGGAAAGGTTTTGCAGGCAAGCTGCATGTTAAGATTTGGGGAAGGTGCAGAGTTGGACTTATCACATATTACTAGGCTTGGAGTGGGGGGTGTTTGGTAACACTAGAGACAAGCAAATAAAAGACAGGATTGTCATAGAATAAAAAGTCACATGATAACAGGTTTTCATCTCTTCTTTTGACCACTGAAGGGTCCAGGTCTAAACTTCATACAGCACTGAAATTTAGTATTTAGACATGGTATTATCAGTCATATCATTAGACCAGACAGAAGTAGGGCAAAACCTTTAAATGACTTACCCAGGCCTGGCAATGGCATCATGGAACTCTGACAAATGCTTGGCATGGTAAATCTGTCTGAGAAAATCCATGCCCGAAGGATCAGTGAAGATCCACCCTTTAAGCAAACTGTAAACAAACATGTAGCATGGACACTGGGGTGATATCCATGAATAAGTATAGCACTACTGAGCATGCTCACAAATTGTTGAGACACATTTAATCTAAAAAAGGTCATATTTACCTTTCCTTATACTCTATTTCCTTGAATCAGTAAACTAGTCAAAAAATGAAAATAGTTTCCTTTTCTCATCAGTTAAACAAACAAAAAAATAAAAAAACAAAGACCACTAACTTGCACACGTGATCTGTCTGAAGAGTGCTATTTCTAGGGTAAGAGTGTTTAGAATGCTTCACCCTCACTCTGCACCACCTTACTCATGTGTGCTAATGCCAACCCTACCCTGTCCCAAAGCATAACCCTTCACATTAGGGTACTAAACACCCTTTTCTTTATAGTACCATTACACAAGAGACACACACACAGACACACGTACACACACACACACACACACACGCACGCACGCACGCACGCATGCACACGCACGTGCACGCACGCACACACGCACGCACACACACACACACACTCTGTCTCTTCTAATGTAACAATACCCAAGCATATAATCCCAGCTATCACCTTCCCTATCCTTGACTTTAACCCTAGCCTGCAAATACCCTTGCATAAACATGCTTAACCTCAGTGCTTAAACTTTTATTACAAATGAAAGTTTTGGCATTACCAACCTCTCCGACTTACATTCTAACATTTGACAAAATACATGTTGACTATTGAAGCACTCAACAAAATATATATTGAATGAGTTATGACACTAGAATGTCCTTGGACCAAGGGAAAGTTCAATCAAATGACTGGCACCCCCATGAACAGGCTGTCTGAAGAGTCAAGTCTGTGTAAGTGCCCACACCAGTACTTGCCAATTATGAGGCCAGCAAACTGTCTGTGGTCACTGCAGATGCCAGCAGTTATAACACCAGTTATGGTTTTGGAGCAGGTTTACTGCAATGGCCTGATGGCAAAATGAAGCCTGTAGCCACTGTGTCCAGAATATTAACAGACTGAGAAGAGATATTTGCAAATTGAAAAAGAAATGCCTAACAGGAGCATGAGAGCATTTTTCACTATACCTGTTGGGGCTAGATAGTTTCCAGATATAGACATCACATAAACCACTAGTGCCACTGATAACCTCGTATGACTCGGACAAGGTTTCTACAACATGACAATGGCTGTCGATGAGGCTCAGATGACTTAATGTAAATGCAGTTCATGTTCCAGGGAAGAAGCTTATTGTTGTAGATACTGTGTCCAGAAAGTGCGATAGCCAATCAGAGAATGAGTACAGAAATTCACTGAGTGAGATAGCCAATCAGATAACGAGTAAATCTGAACGCCATGCAAACCAGAAACAGGAATCAAAACTATTCACTTATTTACAGAATAAAACTTTAATAACGGCTTTCGTCTTCAACACACAAAAACTTCATCAGAACAGACACAAAATGCAAACACCGACATTTTTATACAAGTTAATTCATCACATAATCACCAACTCATTAGCTCAATAAAATCACAATGTGTGAACACACTACTAATAAAATACATTAATAATTTAAAATAAACTTAATAAGTTTTTTCTCACACTTTCTGTTTTTAAAAAATGTTCCCCCGAATTAATGAAACTTGCTCCATGCACCGGAGTCGCGTCAGCAATCTAGAGCCAAATATGGCCGTCGAGCAATTCAGGTAAGAGCTGTTTCCACGTGCACTACCAGTGTATGCCAGAGCTGCACAGCTCACAACGCTTGTAAGCTAATTACCCATGTACAGCAGTGCAGCATGCAAATGAAGGTACATAGTGATTCATGAAGTGGTGCAGGCGTAGCATAAGTATGCAGAAATGTAAACCAAAAAAAAACGGTTTACATTTTTTCAAACAGAACATCGGAACCATGAAAGCGGACCAAACTTACGTATTACAATGTTAACATATGCCAATGACTAAATATACAGCCAATGGCATAAAGAAAACACGAACGACACATAAAAAATAACATTTAATGTCATGGCCACACTAACGCAAAGTACAACCGCACTGCATGGGTGCACAAACGGGAACACAAGGAAAATATATTTAGATGTCATAAAACTGCAATGTAACAGAAATCATGATTTCGCCATAATAGTCAATGGTACGCATGCCACACCACAACCAAGGCGCAAGGGTTGCTAAGGGTCTGTGACAGTGTTCCACATGGTAACTAGGAATTAGTAGTCAATGCCATGCAAATGAGTCAAGTAATACTGAATCGCAAATGTCGTGCCAGCGTAAGGATGTACCACACAGTGCAGTGGTACAACACCGAGGAGTGGCCTGGAGATAAACATGACATCATGAGAGGTGTGCGCTGCCATAGCTGTAAGCACATTGGAGCATTGGTAATCTGGGTTGCCTGTTGCTAAGCAAAGCCGTAGGATAGGGGTGTGTACCTAGCCATAGCTATGCTTTGCTGAGAGCACACAAGGTGACCGAAAGTGCATGTGAACGTGGATTAAAATGCGCTCTAAAGCTGGAAACTGGGCTCGCGCGGTGCGCAACTTAGGTGAAACAGGAAGGTTATGGGAAGACAATAAGGAAATGCTGCAGCATGGTAATTGGAGTACAAATGAGTAATTAATACCTAGAAACTCACAGTGGGCCATAGATAACAGCTAACAAGGCTGCTAGCAGCTACCTGCAGAATAGGAAAGGGGAGGTGCCGTACTGCAAAGAAAAGAGAACTATAACAGCAGAACAAAGCAAACTTGCTGTAGATCAGCTACATAACACATTTCCCAACACAATCCTGGGTTGTGGAAGCAAAAAACAAGAAAGGCGGCAGCTGGATGCATGCCTGACAATGGGAGGTGAATTGGGTTGAAAACAGAAGTAAAGGGCAATAGATGAATCACAGCAGACAAGTGTAAGTCAACACCAAAGGCCCCACAATAGCAGTACCTGCTGTAAAACCCATAATTAAGATACCCTGCAGCGGGAATAGCACAAACACACCCAATTACACCAGCATAATCCATTGCAAAATATTATAAGGTGTGAAAGCCCCACACACACTTGTGTATTCCCAGGGACTCTGCACCATTGGTGTATACAGACGGGGAACTTTTAATATGTATATGTTAGGGGCTGCCATAGCTTTGATTCATCAGTATGTGTTGGGGACTGACGGTGGTGTGGAGGATGATGCTGACAACCATCTCAGGCACCGGAGGAGGAAACGAGTTTTCAGACCCAGGGTAACCTACCAGGGGCTACATGATCTGGAGATAGTAGAGCATTACAGGGTGGACAGGGACATCATACAGCAACTTGTTGAGCTGTGCCAGCCATGCCTCAGAGCCAGAAGTAACAGAGGGGAACCCATCCCAGTGGACACGAAGGTATGTGTAAGCTTGAGAATACTAGCCACAGCTGCCTTCCAAAGACCAACTGGGGATATCATGGGGATCTCACAGGCATCAGCATCCAGGGTACTCCACCAGTTCCTGGATGCCATGTTACCACATGCCAATGAGCACATACACTTCCCCCGAATGCAGGAGGAATTGGCCAGCAATATGCATCTCTTTCACCATGTGGCGAACTACCCGAAGGTACTGGGTGCAATAGAGTGCACGCACATACACATAAAGTCACCACCCAGTGAGCAGGGTAGGCACTATATAAACCGCAAGGGATTCCCCTCCATCAGCTGCCAGGTCAAGTGCAATGCCCAGGGCATTATCATGGATGTGTGTGCCAGCAGTCCTAGACTCCCACATCTGGCATGCCTCACAGCTGTATCAGGTATTTGCCAGGGGGGAAATCCCATATGGCCACCTGCTGTGGGACACTGGCTATGCACTGGAACCATGGATGATGACACCCATCAGAAATGCACACACAGCCACGCAAGAACGCCATAATGAGGCACATGCAAAAACCAGAATCATCATAGCCCGCATGTTTGGGATGCTGAAATCATGGTTCTGTTGCTTGGACATATCTGGTGGAGCCTTGCAGTACTCTCCAGGAACGTGTGCCCACATCTTCATAGTATGTGCCATGCTACACAATATGATCCTGCAGAAACAGCTGCAGCAGGGACAGAATGGTGAAGGCCCTCACAGCCCACCACCATTGCCAAGGGACCCACAGGCATGGAGGGCTCAGACCATGAACACCCTGTGCTAGCCCCAGTAGGCAGACAGAGGTGTGCCCAGTATGCCCATGCCTTGGCAAAGAGGGGACGCATAGCACACACACTGACAGTGTAGGCACTCATGGACTGACACCCTTCTCCACCTGCACACACAGCAAACATGGATGGCACACACACACGACCACCTATAAATTGTCATGCATAGGTGGTCTACTGTTTGCATCCTACATA
>NC_056743.1:1904017617-1904037617 GCF_019279795.1 Protopterus annectens
CAGTTGCATACAATAGTTATTTCTGTATCTAAAGTACCTACATGGTACAGGAAACAGGATAAGCTACTAAACTGCTACAAGAATAAGCTTATATTTAGGCAAGAAAGGAAAGTTATATCCCTTGTACTGACCATGGGTTTGTGTCAGCCTGTAAAATCAGATGTGTGTCCCAAAAAGGACCCACTATGGACATATGAAAAGGTGGCAACCCTATCCAAAGAGGGTCAGTCACCAACACAACTACAATGACTGCAAATACCTATGACAGAAATACACAGCTATCATGTATCAACGCCTTATTACATTCAGATGTATTACCAAAGGGATTAAAGGACTAACATCACCTGCATGCTATACAGGAACCACATAACAGTGCCTTAATGAATCAGCCTGCAAATACCATTGTATTAGTCCACAAAAGGATAGGTGTTTGACTAGGGAAGGAACCCTCATGCACATAGTGATTATGTATATAAGTACTTCCTACACACCTGCATTTGCTAAGCACACCCACCAACATCACCCCCACACCCAAACATATAACAATACAAACTGTAATAACATCACAAATCATTCACACACTGTACAACATCTGCAGAAGCCTTAACATACCTTGTCAGAGACACACTAACATGGCCCTAAGTGAAACAGCGGCTGTTATACAATGGAACAGCTGCTGATGTAATAGGGTTTATTTTTACTAATCCTCTTTTCAGAGGGTTGTGCGTACACTGGGATGTGTTAGCAATTAGTGACTAACAGCACAGTATGCTACACTTGTACACCAAATCAAGGATGTCTGGTGAGCACACTGTACACCACATAACTGTTCATGCATAGCCATACGGCCTTGAGCTGGCCAAACATCCTTGCCAGACTTAAACATCTGCAGAAGTATCAGGTACAAACAAACCCTGCATAAGTAGCACTGTTCTAAAATATAACAGCTGTACTCACATGTAGAACTAAATCATCTAGCCATTACACACAGTCCACGGGAGTCATGAAGCTAATATATCTCTGTGTGTCTCCATATAGCTGTTGAAATATATCACAATAACACATCTAGGCCGTCTCCCCTGAAAATTAGGCAAATGGACAGCACTAAAAGGAGTACTCACTTATACACCACTGTTGCCATGGTATCATCTAATGGAGTAGCTGCACAGCTGATGTGCATCCAATTAACTACTTTGGAACAGCAATTGGTGGACAGGATACCACATGTTACCGATATGTAACTAGAAAAAGATGTGTCATCACACATTCAAACCATCTGTATATACCAGTGGAACATTGCAAATAACATTGAAACACAAACCGAAAAGGATTGGATCAACTGTCAATGATACGTCGGGTTACAAATAAGATATGTAGAACAGTCAGTATGTCTGTGTATGTAGTACTATTCTGTAGTATTTAAAGTGCACACAATCCATATAGTGGAAACAGTTATCTTGTAGTGATGTATTGTTGAGCATAGTCACACTTGTAGTATTTGTGTGTACTGCTGTAGGTCACAAGGCAAACACCGCATACACCACAAGGGATGCTATATAAGGGCTTTGAACAGAAATACTCCTCACCAGCCAACGTCAGTGGCAGGGTTGGTCCAACAAGTATGTGCTATAACGGGATAGTATATGTTGATATATTGTAACTGTAGCCATATGTATGGGTGTAATACAGAGAATAACATGTGGAAGGTTGAGCCACTGTGCAAGTATGTTTTGCATTGTGGGATATTGTGCCAATAACTGTGTAATGTACAGTATTGTAGGCAGATATGTATTACAAGCTACATAGCATTACTATAATGGTAGGCAAACATTAGTTATGTCAATCAGCATTTACAATACACAATAACAGGATACATATGTCTTTTAGTAAAATGGAAGAGCTATTTAACTATCCATGCACATAAGACACGTAATATGTGCAAAGGTAGGTACTAGGGTGTCTTACCAAGGGTATCTGTAAGCCTAGCTAGCGTGTGTTGTCTTTTGCCACCCCCATAGGTTGGTTCCCTGTACCTCTGAATGGCAGAGCCAATAGTTCCCTGTGCCTCTGTCCAGCAGAGCCACTGCAGTGATCCCTGGGTACATGTCTGTCTCCTATCCACACGGCAACGTTTCCCTTGAAGAGTGCTCATGTGGAGCCCTGCCTGATTTACATTGGAATCACGTTCCAAAGCATAGGGAGTGTCCGGGTCAGGAATCTATCTGTTCAGCACATCCTACTCATCATTGTGGTTAAGTGTATATCCCTAGAGCATGTGGCTCTCAGGGGCTTCTGTTTAGGTGGAGCATATCCAGCAATGCAGGGTTGAACATGGGCCTTGTATGTCAAGCAGTGATCACCTGTGAGTATGCGGTATGCAACTGAGTACAACTGGAGTTTCGTAGGTTGGGCTGCATAGGTCATCTGTTTGAGGTCAGTAATCCTCTTGGTGTGGTACTGGTGTGGTCTTCCAAGCTGTTGCAGTTATCTTGTAAGGTATATCCCAAATGGGGTGTTGTATCCTTTAATGGGTCTGATATGACATGTGTAGAGTCATAATGGCCCCTCTGATCTGGATGCGAACCCATTAGAGATTAGGGGAGGCCATGTAGAAGGATAGTCTAACCACCTTGTCATTATGGGTATCGAAGGAGAGATTCCTATCTACTGGTGTTTCCAGATCCCGTATTACCTTTTTTGTATGTAGGGGACTAGCACCTATGTGGTAGCCTGCGGGTAATTAGTTATATCCAAAGGGGGTGACTATGCACTTTTAGGCATTCAGCTTGATGCCATGATATTAACACCAGGTATCCGTCTCAGTGCAGCCCTTCCAGAGGGTGTCTGTAACAGCTGTGGAAATAATTATGTCCCCTAGTTTGCAGTTGTCCTGCAAATCTTTTCAGCTAAAGCCCTTCTGTGCTTGTCTGTACATCAGAGAAGTATATATCGAACATAAAGGGTCCTAGGACTGAGCCCTGGGGGACAGCAGTTGTAACTGGTATACAGTCAGACCTAGGCTATACAACTCCTACTGTGTGTGTTCTGTCCGTGAGCCACTTTGCAAACCATCACATGACGTAGGGGTTAATGTTCAGATGGATGGGTATGTTGATAATACCAGAAGGAGGAATGGTGTTGAAAGCCTATGAGAGATCTAGGTAGGCTGTGTAGACCTCCTTACCCTCATCTAGTGCCTTGGTAACTGTCTCTAAGAAGCCCACCAGGTTTAGGAGGCATGGTCCAGCCTTAACAATGCCAAACAGGGAGGGGTCAAAGGTTGGGAGGTACCCAATGTCTCTGACAGTGATCCATGATGTGCACCATAGCCTTGCAGACCAGGCTAGTCAGGCCCATAGGGAAATAGGTCCTGTGGTCTGTTGTGGAGCCACCTTTGTGGAGTGGGATAACTGTTGCTGTGTGCCATTCAGGGGGCACTATGCCCGATGTGAGGCTATTATTGAACATGGTGTGTAGGTGAGCAGACAGTACGTTCTGAAGTTCATGTAAAACGCAGCCTGGGATGTTGTCCAGTCCCATGGATGCTATAATATTGCCTTCAGAGTGTGCAGCTTTGAGAGGGATATGTCAGGATGTTGCCAATATCCATTGTTTCTGCAATGTTTGTGCCTTTGTGCTGTAACTCAGAGCAGATCTGGTTGTTGACATTGAGGCTCTGTGGTTGTTGTTGGTATTAGTTGCGTTAAAGTTTTCATAGCTAGCTTTGGATGATCATATAAGGGATCTCACCTTCTTACTGAGGCTGGCCAAGGATCTCCTCCATGTATGGTATTGTACTCTCATTTGCAACAGTGTCTTCCTCCTGTAATACAATATGTTTATGGCAGGGGACCACCAGATTGGTTTAGTTAATTATGAGTATAGCGTCCTGGTTTTGTTTGGGATAGCACAAGCCATGCACTCCTGTAAGTGCTTAAAGAGTGCATTTGTGTAGGATTCAGCAGTTGTAATAGTACTGTCCATCTGCATGGGTGTCATGACGTCCACCACATCTGCCTAAAGAAGCATGTAGTTGGTCTTGTAGATATATTATACTGTGGTTTGCTTAATGGGGGTAGGTGCGGGATGTGGATATCAATGGTGTTCAGCACATGGTCTGATCAGACCAACGAGGAGTTGGCTTCACGTGTGGAGCACCAGTCACTCATGTTGGCAATGACTAGGTGTAGGATATTGTTGCCCCTGGTGGGTGTGTGGATATGTTGAGTCAGGGCATTGGTGTTTATGATTTCCAGAAACTGTTGAGCTAATGTGTTGGTACACGAGTAGTTTTCCCAGTTAATGGTGGGGTAGATACAGTGAGGCTTATGTGATGAGTGTGGTGTTGTGCGACTGTGCACCTTCTCCACATGACAGTCAGGGTCAGGCTTGGTTGGAGAGACCTTTACCTCCAGTTTGGCTAGATGAGTGCATCTCTCACAGGTTGTAGTGTTGGGTGGTAGGCGGAGAGGCTTCTCTGTGTACATGAGGCAATGTGTACATTGCCTCAAGATGTCCAGATTCATCAGATAATCAGATAGACAAGTGAGAACACTGGCAGCTGACTCTTGGACATGCCTGAATATAGAACTTCATTCACCTAGATAAGTGAGGAAAGTCACTTACACAAGTGAGAAAAGTATGTACAAAACCTGTTCACCCTTGCCTGTAGGTGATGTGGAAGATTGAGTGCTATAGTAATCATTAGCTTACGTACTGTTTACAAGTCTTGAACAAGTGCTTTGCATGAATAAGCAATCCAGATAGGGTCTTAGATAATATAAAAACATGGACCCCTCCCCCCAACAGGTACACAAGCATACATCCATGTACACCACAGGGCCCCTGTACCCACAACTATGCAGGTACAAGCTGCACTCAGTCTGCATGGGACCTGCCCACATCACAGGTTGTATCATACACATATGGCAAAGCATATATTCATGTACACCACAGGGCCTCTGTACCCACAACTATGCAGGTACAAGCTGCACTCAGTCTGCATGGGACCTGCCCATATCACAGGTTGTATCATACACATATGGCAAAACAAGATGCTCTCCACGTACACATCATGTAAAACATAGCACCATATCAGGTTGTGTACACACTGAATGGTGCACACCAACAGGTATCACAACCCACAAAGGGGGAGACACCACTGATAATGGGAAGTACTTTACTTCTACCCTGCTGAGTCTGGTCTGGAAGGCCATGAACCTTGATCACTTAAGTGATGTCAGCAGTACAGATGTAGATGACAGTAAGGTTGATGTCACACTGCATATCATAACCTTGCCAGGTCATAGGACATCATCACCCATACTGTGTACCACCTACACTCGGTATACTAGATGTACATTCCTATGTCACAGGAGTGTTTAGCAACAGGACTGCTGGCAGAAACAACACTACAGAAGGTGTCTGAATAAATATGTGATCATCACACCAGTGGCAGCTACAGAATGTCAGGGTTAATGAATTATATTCTTCCTCATTGTAGTCCATACCTCATAGACAAACAGAAGGCATCTGCCTATTGAAGTATGCAAATGACTATGACCTAGGAGCAATAGCTGACTCGCATTGTCACCCCTATGTTAATAACCATGTACCCATGAACTACCACCTAGGCAGCAGTCATCATGATGGACACATGTGTGTGAAGGATGCAGCTGGGCAGTTGTCTTTCCTGTGATAGCTACGTCACCAGACCCATCAGGGAGTCATATATGGCAACCCTAATAATAACAGGGTGCCATTCATGAATATAGAGATCATTGTCCAGCCATACAGACCACTCAAGTGACCCATATCAGATCACATATCTCCTTTAAGGGGTATTGGCCATGTGCAGATGGCCTACACCAGCCTTCCCATTCCCCATCTCCACTATGTAGGATAATGCATACCCTGAATAAATCCATGTCCAACCCAGTGATGTCGGACATGCTACATGTTCTCATCCTGATCTCGAACACATACTTCATGGACATCCACCTACCACATGCTGGACAGATCCTTGTCCCATTCACTTGACATAGTCCTGCCATACTATGCATTCCTGTCTGTCAAAGCTGCACATCGCTCCCCGCTCAGACATGGTATGATGACCGCATGGTAACGCATGGTATATGTATCATTAACCCTTTGGATCAGTAATGTGGCACTGCTCCACCTGCCCCACAGACCCACCTGTCGGCTACTGCCAGGTAACCTTTCATCCTAGATGCATACATGGCCCATGACATATAGCCCACTAGATGACTTTGACTGTACATGCCATAGTTGATATCCATCCCTGCAAATACCATCTGGCTAGCCAGTGTCCCATGTGTATCACATGTGCAACACAGGTGATACATGGCAGGATGTTGAATCACTGTACAGTGCCATGTAGATGTATATGGCAAAACACATACATGTAAAACCTTAGGTGAGCATGTCTGCAGGGTCACAGGTCATGTCTGTTAAGGCAGTGTAAGTCCTTATATGTGACATATACACTGCATCAAGGTCGACTGCATTGATGCGGACACATCCAGCCATGTGCTGATAGGTAGGAACACCAGTACAGGCAAACAGACATGCCCACATCAAGACAGCAACCACATTGAGTATGAGCAATATAATCAAGTGAGACACACACACATATATGGTGATAATATCCACTCAACATTGAATGTCACATGTGTGTGACACAGACACGTCAGTGTCATGTAGATTTGCAAATACAACTATTTAAACTGAAGTAATGTGATAGACATGTATGTTCGGCTGTAGCTCTGTATGTCTCTGAGGTACTGTGACCTGTCTCCATCATTATATGTCTCTGAGGTACTGTGACCTGTCTCCATCATTATGTCTTCCAGGTATGCCGCGTACAAGGCTTCCCCCTTTTACACGCTTGGAGGATGCGGCCCTCATCCCATACCTACTCGATAATCACGACATCCTGTTCAGTCATGTGCCACAGGATGCACAGCAGCTGGATGCCCTGTGGATGGAACTTCACAGGAGGGTTAATGATGTGGGTGGCCACAACCGCACATACCAGCAGGTGCACAGACACTGTACAGTCCTCATTAGATGGGCAAAACAGCATGTGAATGCAATCGCCAGGGAACAAGGTGCAACAGGTTGTGGACTACCAACCCAGCCCCCACTCACATGTACCAAGGAGCTACTGGCCAACCTGGGGACACCTGCAGAACCACATCCACAAGCCTTAGCTGATATTGTGGAGGTGGGTGTCTCTCAACCACTGAGCCTGGAGTTGCCTGGTAAGTCAGTACTGCACCTATAACAACTATATTCCATATAGCTGCATGTGTCACTGTACAATATGTAATGTAACATCATATGCAAGGCATGTATACACACATGCTGCATACTATAGTATGCTACTCTGTGCATGCACACATGTGCATACACCATAGTATAGTCTAATGTACTGGTGTATGTGTTATGCACATTGCTCCCTGTAGCCTTTATACAGGGGTAGATTATGCTCATACTGCTGTGTGACTCCTATTTAGGTACCTCTGGCATTCCGCGGTGACAGCAGCCTGTTGCAGGTGAGAGTGTTATTATTTATCAGGAACCGTAATGCACAAATCTATCTGCCATGTGGCCATCCACAACATGTACACATAATGTATGGTCTTGTCACAATATACAGGTCGGACTTGCAATGCAACACAATGACTATCCATGTGCCACACTTGCAAACTATGTGAATCATATCACTGACATGAATCCTCACAAACTTTATTGCCATATGTGTTGACAGCTGTGCATACAATGGTGGAGGTGCTGTTCACTTTAGGAATGTACAAAATATCTGATCTACACATGTGGTGAATACAAACAGTACTACACAGTGGGCTGGAGTATGGCCAGCACACAGGTTTCACCGGTGTGGATCATAGCCCTGCTATGAATGTCACACAATGTGATGTGCTATCTTGACATGTCCATGGCATCTATTGGCCTGGCTGCTACACTGCCTACCTAACCTGAAAACATATCCCACATACCACCCTTTATCTGCATAACCCTGTTGCCAGTGGAGCATATATGTCATATGGGAAAGCACAAACATGTGAAATAGATGCCCATCACTATAATTTGGACAACACATGTACACACATGGCCATGGAGGATGGCCAGAGACATGGAGCAACACACTCACTAGAAGTGTTGTGCTTGTGTGTACACCCTGTAGTACAATGGCTACACATGGTTCGGCCATGGCCTTTGTATAATGGTCATAATGTAGATGTGGAACGCTAGACATCCTACAGGCCTGTGCACATCTTGTAGGTGTAACATCAATCCACCACATAGGATGTGTTGAACATCTTGAGGGTGTTGCAACATGACAGCAGTTACCTGTACAGTATCCACATCAGGCCACAGATACAGTACATTCCCATTGCTGGTGATGGACATAAATGCCATACTAGCTCCTCATGTGTGTGTGTGTCTGTGTGTGTGCGTGTGTGTGTGTGTGTGTGTGTGTGTGTGTGTGTGTGTGTGTGTGTGTGTGTGTGTGTGTGTGGTACACAGATGTCATGTGGGACATGGTGTACCGACGTGTTCGCCATGTCTGCCCATAGTTGCTAGGCTGCAGCAATATGGTTGCAGATGTGCAGGGGTGTCATCCGTATACCCATCAGTGACCTGTGTCACAACTTCCACATCATGGTTTAGTGTGTATACATCTCAGTGACGTGGGTCACATTCCACAGTATATATGTATTGTATCTGAACACAGTCATGGCTATGAGCCCTGTCTGTAACTCATACTGTATAGCACTAGAGATCTTCATGATTCCCTGCAATGGCCATGCACATCAGCTAAATTTGCAGTATATCTGTAGGGTGGACAGACAACACTGAATTGGTACACCATTGCCCCACTGTATATTTGACAGGACACCATTGTGTTAAATATGTATGCATGTCATTGCATACATCAGCAGATCACATGTCATACTACATGTGATTATCAAGGTCATATGCCACACATCAGGCAGGTGTACTGTTAACCTGTGCTGGTCCACATGGTGTAACACAGGGATGTATGCTAACCATTACTATGATTGTATAATTTGCATGCCATCTGCTATCACACATGCATGCTGTTTGCAACCTAGGTATGTATGATAACTACCACTATTATTGTCTGCGCTGCATGCTGTCTGCCATATCACATGCATGTTGCATGCCTTCTGTCATATCACATGCGTGTATGTGTGTCTATTGCATAGATTGTAATGTACAGTTCTTGTCTGCCCTCACAGGTGATGTAGGTGCATTTCCCTCTGGCGGTACAGCAGATGTTAGTGTCCCCACAGACTCTAGCAGTGATGATGAATGTATGATTAAGTCACAGGCAGAATTGTCAGGGGCTGAAACTGTGCCATTGGTTGCCATTCCATCTATATCCACCTCATCCCTGCACACAGATCCCATACCTGCACATACCCCATCGCCAGTGACCATAGTGGAAGGACAGGTGGCACGTGGTAGCTTGGAACAGGAAAGTGTGGGGGCTATGAAAGGTGTGCCTGCACACCATGGTGTCAGCCAAACTACTGGTGATGCCCTACACAGGCACGTGGCCAATGTTGCTCGTAGGAGAACCTCTGGCCAACATGCTCCTGCATGACAGAGCACAGCAGCTGGTGTCACCAGACGCATGTTTCAGGCTGTAATGGAGGCACAAGCACATGCTGAATGGTGCAACAGAGAAGATCAGAGGCTACAGAGGGCTGATGTCCGTTCTTTAAACAACAGCATCCAGTCAATGGTAAATGCTCAACAGCAGATTGCTGATGCTTTGGATAGACGGTTGGGTGACATGGTTGGAGTCCTTGACAGTGGCATGACAATCCGCGAGTGTGAGCTGTTTGGGTTGGAACATCTGGTAGGAGTGAGGCATCGGGCACGTGGACGTAGGCCTGCTAATCACCTGTGTCAGGTCTACGTGTACGAGCTACCTCACATGCCCGCTCCCATAGTGGCGGTAGCAGCAGCAGTGCATCTGGTGCTGTGCTGTCCTCACCACAACACAGCAGGCCACGTGCATGTGGCCTGGGATGGTCTCAACAGGGACATGGTTCCATTGGACTAGTGACATCAGTCAGTATCCAATCTGCACCTCTGTCTGGTAGTGCCCGTGCAACCCATGGCAGGCACAGGTCACATGTCCATGGCCGGACACTGTGAACTGTAATACCTCACCTGTACAGTCTGCAGCTGTCAATAATACCCCTGTGTAGGCCAGACATATGGGAGAACTGTGTGCAGACATACACACACACACACTGGACACATATGTAGGGCACCGCAACACACACATGCATAACATCCACACACACCCAATTAGATCAAAGGCCCAAACCCACACACATGATGTCATCCAATGGTGCAGCCTAGGCCTCTGGTGAACATTAACACCCTGTGCATATGATGATGTCTGTGCCACATCCCTGACATCCACACCATTGGTGCAGGGACATGCTCATATGGTCTGATGCACAGGGTGAACAGACTAGGATGATGTGTAGTTTACAAATGTTGAGGACTGTTGTCAGTCAGCAGATATACCATATAGTGCAGGTGTACAATACTGTTAACAGTATGTGTCTTGTGTAACAACAGCAAATGCATGTTGGTCATGTTGTTCTGCTGTCCTTCTTCAGGTCTAATTGCATGTGCCGGTGGATGTCAGTGTTTGCAGTTAGGTGTCCCATATGTCAAAGTGGACTACTCACAGGTATGTATGAATATACCAGCATGCACCATGTAGCTGCCACACACCAGTGAGAATGTCCCATGTTACAAACATGTCTACCATTCCAAGAGCATGATAGCTGTGTATTAAGCTACTGTGGTCACAGACATGACATCCATAAAGGGTGACATCACAGGTATAGCTACATGGAGTGGTGAGGTAAGAGAGTGATCTAGCTGATTACAAGTGTAGAGGCCAGTGAGAAGTGTGATGCCTCAATGGGAATCAGTAATACACGTTCCCATGCCAACACACAACTGCACCCACACACTCAGGTATTGACACACATGTATTCAGTAACACTGTAACACACACACACACGCACACACACACACACACACACACACACACACACACACACACACACACACACACACACACACACACACTCACGGCTTCACCAACACAGTAACACACACTCGCACACAGCTGCTACTGGTGTGCTGAGGATCCCTAGCTATGTGAAAATCATCATTACAGTACTGTTCACCTACATGATGCACCACAGAGAATACACATGTACAGGTAGTCAGTACGGCCTAAGATCGGGGACCTCAACATGGATAGTTGAATGCATCGCCTGGATGGTGGGAGGGGTCCTATCAGTTCAGTATGATAACATACATCCTCACCCCAGGGACCAGTCAGCCCTACATACACACACACACTGTGGCATCCAGTAATTAATACACCTATATCATGCACATACAGATACCTCACATGTGTGAGATACATGCCCCTGCCTATGTCCTGCTTTATACATTGCAGTCTGTGCAGATGTGTACACTGGTGTACAGGGGAGTGAGTAACAATTGACATGTATTCCCCACAATACATGACAAATATGGACACACACGCAACCACACATGCCAGTACTGTGAATCTCAGACCTGCCTAGCTCATGTTATGTATGTCAGATGTGCAGCAGTATTGCACGCATTGCAAACTGTACTGACACTTCCTGTGACAACAGTGCTGATATATGCACTAAGGACGTCATATCTATTAACAGGTGTCAAGTGATTTACCTTCGCTATCACCCTGACTGCTGTCTAAGTTGTGTGTTATGTCCTTCAATTAATGAAACCATTGCTTACCAGTTACACAGGGTATTGTAGGACTGATTGTAACACACATGTGAGCTGTCCACAGCAAACATCTATCTGCAAAGATGCCCCACCACTTAGTTATCTCAACACATCTGTCCATACCTGTGGTACATCTTTCTGTACATTCAGCATATCACCATATACAGTTGGCAATGTTGAGGCTGCATTGCAGCTGCATGATCTACTAGGATACACGCCACCTGCATACATCAGCAACTGCACACGCATGTTATCTGAATGCACAACACTACGTGTACAGGTGTGTAGGTCCTACAATCCTGACATTTGGTCATGTTTGTAGGCATTGCAATTGGTGGATATGTGTAATAGCATACATGACACATGGACTGTTGTATGATATGATAGTTGACCAGTACAGAGGGGATGTTACCTCTGTCAACACTGATATCACACCTTATGTACTGTTAGCATTCAGCAGCCATGGACCTGCATTCCATGTGCATGTGTGTAATGGCTGTAGCCACCTGTTTGCACAAAAGACTACAACAGCTATGCTATTTACAGGTATGTTGTGTGTGTGGCATATACATTCCCAGGGCAGGTACATATATGTCATATCCATACATGAGGGTGTGTACTTGTGTACAGCAACAGACATCTACTAATGGTGGACAGTACTGAGGGCCCTTGGTATGTGTAGAGCTGACCTGGTCACAAACAGTGGTATCATTGCATTGCATAACACATGATGCAACTGTGTCAGTACATGTACTGTCTACAGTTGATGTAGAGCTTAGTACAGTACACAGGTCAAGGGTCACATTGTGGCATACTCGTCTGTCATACAACATGTATGGTTTCGTGGTGGTGGTCCGAGGGCATGTTGGTATCTACAGTTTACATCCTAGAATGCAGCATGTGACACTGTGTTCTGCACATGGCTCATCTGTGATGCCTTTCGTGGGGGGGGACCAGTCAGTACATGTGAGTGGCCTTTATGTATATGGGTACAGCACCTGGAGCAGTCTGTACCTGTGTTATGGCCCACATGTCTGGTTTTGAGTTATATGGTGGGAGTGCTAGGTTCTGAGGTATATGGTGGTAGTGCTATTGTGCAATACAGAGACATCAGCCAGGTGTTCCTCACTGCACATATATCAATACTCCCCATTGCTGGATCTACAGTGGCCAGCTGTGAATATGGACACTACACATCTAGCACTGGTTAGCATAAGAAAACAATGCAGTTGTCCTGTAGGTGTATGGGAGTTAACCTGTGTTTAGGACATTTGCCTTGGAATGGCACTGTGTGGGAGGATGCGACTTGGGTAATATCCACACTCCCTTGTATCATGGATGCATGTGATATGTGACAAAGGCCTGCCTACTGTCAGCCATGTCATCCCAGAATGACAGCTGATTTGTTAAAGACTGGTGTCAAATATATGTAGAGCAGTGTTCCCGCTAACAATGACAACTACCAACATCAGAACCCATTACAATGTGTTATTTATGTCTACCTGTAATACCATGGCCACTGTGGCCCTCCGTGTTTAGCATCAGAGTGCATCCCAGTCAGCCCTGTGCTACTAGGAGTATGAGCATGCCCAGTATATCCTTGTGTCGATGGACACATAGTAGTGCATTCCGACCTACCCTGTGCTACTACTTGTGTGAACATGCCCCCTGTGCTACTAAGTGTATGAGCATGCCCAGTATATCCTTGTGTATATGGACACAGTGCATTCCAAACAGCCCTGTGCTATTAAGTGTGGGAGCATGCCCAGTGACACCTTGTGTTGGTTATGTGCCTCTGTGTATGGGCATGGCCATTATAACCCTGTATAGTAGTAGTAGTCATCCATTCCACAGATGGGCATATTCCAGGTCAGGATGGATTCATACTTTAAACACACAGGTTCACATGTATGTACATCTTAAGTGCCAGCATCCCTGTTGATGTCTGCACTCCCAGATGGTCATAATGACAGCCTTGACATGTGTAGTCTGTGTGGCATGATTCGTATATATTCGAAGTGAATAGTTTTTACTTGTCTGAAAAAGCTGAAGTATTTTGTTCAGTGAAAGTGCTTATGTACAATAAACAGTTGGATTTTCCATTGCCTGCTCATTTTGTTTTCTTGTTTTGTATATCTGTAGCATTGTAATAGTAATCTGTAAATAGGGAGGTGTTCTGTACCCGACACTGGCGTGTGTGTGCATGTCTGTCCTTGTTTGCCGGTGGACTCTAAATTGCTTTTAGACTGGCCACACTCCATACATTTCTTATAACCACTGTTAGCAAGGCCGATGATGTCACCCATCTACAAGTACACCTCTGGGAGGGCTGTGTCCCAGTAATCTCGGTAGCCCATTCTGTAACTGCATAATGCTGTAGTGTAATAAAGTAGTTAGGTCGGTGTTCTACTTCCACACTTGCCATGTGTGTGTGTGTGTGTGTGTGTGTGTGTGTGTGTGTGTGTGTGTGTGTGTGTGTGTGTGTGTGTGTGTGTGTGTTTGTGTGTGTGTCTCTCCCCATTTGCCTGAGGACTGAGTAATACCTTTATACTGCTCACACTCCATACATTTCTTATACCCACCGTTAGCAAGGCTGATGATGTCACCCATCTACAAATACACCACTGGGAGTGCTGTGTCCCAGTAATCTCGGTAGCACATTCTGTAACTGCGTAATGCTGTAGTGTGATAAGGTAGTTAGGTCTATGTTCTAATCCCAGCCATGCCAACTGTGTGTGTGTGTGTGTGGGTGTGTCTCCATCTGCCTGGGGACAGAATATTGCTTTTAGACTGCTCACACTCCATACAATCCCTATCGCCAACTTTGCCATTGCTAATGATGTCACCCACCTAGAAGTACACCTCTGGGAGTGATGTGTCCCAGTAATCTCAGTAGCGGGTTCTGCAACTGCGTAATGTTGTAGTGTGATAGAATAGACAGGTAGGTGTTCTATTCCAAGGCATGACAGGTGTGTGTGTTTGGCAGTCATATCCTATGTGTTGGTGTCTGTGAGTGGCTAGCTACTGGATGTGTTGAGGAGCGTGTTTTGTTGTTTTCCTATATAGTGGCCATAAATGTCACAATCAGCCAAGAGACTGGGTTGGCAAGACATACACATACATTTGGCAATAGGTCTGGTGAGTAATGTCAGCAGCCCTAATCTTACACTTAATACAGTCTGAACCTGTGTGGCGCACAGAAACACACTTGCCTTGATATTAACACCAGTACGTAATGCAGGAGGCGCATGTGGTTTCCTTTTCATTCTTGTCTAATGCTTTGGTGTCACATGGTCCGCTGTTGAGATATATATTCTATATCTACGTATGTGTGTATATGTATATGTGTGTGTGTGGACATTAGCACACATAAATCTACATAATGGAATGCATGTCCTATACTGTTGAATGCCTGCTCTGGATGATCTGTACGCGATAACCTCAGATGTACGTATATCTGCCATGGCTTAGTGGTAAAGCACATCGTCTGTGGTGTGCAGGGTCTCGGTTTCGAGCCGTGCAGAGGCCAGTTGTTTTATTGCTGGGAAGAACAAGGGACATTGAATACGGTGATAGTAAGGCACTTTTAACCAGTTGTGTGTGGGTCTGCGCGACATTAAGCAGTGGTTATTTTTTTAGCTATGCATTAGAAGACAATTCTATGCAAACGAGGTGGAAAATAGTGAATCCTGTTTATCCCCAGGGTGTGATGCAGGTCCCAAGAGTGTATGTGTATAGATAGCCGGGTGCAGAACTCGAATATAGGTGAAAGCATGTGGGGGTGTCAGGCATACTGTACGTAGATTGGAGTTCTGTGTCTTGGGATTGTTCCTGGCATAGCACGCCTAAGCTAGGGGTGTATCTATACCTGCCTAGTGCAATTGGGAGGGACAACAGCAGTAGGAGAGTAGTCAAGGTGAACAAGCTGGGCAAACAGGTGATAATTAGCACAATCAGCAGATTACAGGCCCAGCCCGGCCCAGAACACTACGATAAAGTGAGCAAGCACCATCCCCTTGGGTTTTTCCACACTCTACACCACCGGTGTATACATGCGGGGAAAGTTTAACAAACAATCCTACAAAATGAGAAGGGCTGCAGCAGGCAACATAGACCAACATGTGCAGGAGGCTGAGGGTGGTGAGGATGTGAATGCTGCCGAACATCCCTCAGTGAGGAGACAGAGAAGACTGTACAGACCGAGGGTAACCTACCAGGGGCTACATGAGCTGGAGATAGTGGAGCGCTATGGGGTGGACAGAGACCTCCTACAGCAGATTGTTGAGCTGTGCCGGCCACACCTGACACATCAAACAGACCAAGGGGAACCCATCCCAGTGGATCCCAAGGTATGTGTAGGCCTAGGTATACTAGCCACAGGTACCTCCCAAAGCACAACTGGGGATATCATGGGGATCTCACAGGCATCTGCATCCAGAGTATTGCACCAGTTCCTGGATGTCATGTCACCACATGCCAGTGAGGACGCACATTTCCTCAACACATGTGAGGTGTTGACCAGCAATATGCGTCTCTTCCACCAAATGGCAGTCTACTCTGGGGTAGTGGGTGCTATAGCCTGCATGCACATATGCATAAAAGCACCACCCGGTGAGCAGGGTAGGGCCTACATTAACCGCAGGGGCATCCCCTCCATCAACTGCCAGGTCATATGCGATGCCCAGGGCACTATACTGAATGTGTGTGCAGGCTGCCCTGGAAGCTATGACAATTCCAATATATGGCATCTGATGCAGCTGTACCACAGCTTTGCCAATATGGACATCCCCTACGGTCACCTAGTGGGGCATCCTGGGTACCCACTGGAGCCGTGGCTGATGACACTGATCAGAAATGCACACATACCTGAACACCGACACCATAATGAGGCACACACACAGGCCAGACATATAATAGAGCCTGTGTTTGGGATGCTGAGGTCATGGTTCCAGTTTCTGGACACATCGGTGGAGCCTTGCATTATTCACCAGCTACATGCACCCACATTGTTATGGTATGTGCTATGCTACACAATATGATCCTGCGGAAACAGCTGCAGCTGGAACAGCATGGGGCAGGGCCACACAGCCCCCACCAATGCCAAGGCCTATACAGGCACAGAGTGACTCGGAGGAGGAACAACCTGAGCCGGACCCAGTAGGTGGCAGGGGGCATGCCCAATATGACCTGTCCTTAGCAAAGAGACAACCCATAGCATATGCACTGACACAGTAGGGACCCAGGGAGTGTCACCCACTCTGACTCGCACAGACAGTAAAAGGGATGCCAAACATGACACTACCTGTGCTCAGCCATGTATAGGAAGTGCACTATGTGCATCCGACATAGGCAGCCCTCCAGCACCATCCTCAGGTCTGGCACACCCTCAAGGCAAGTCAATCAACTTACCAATTGGCAGTTGTATTAGAATGTGTTGGTATCTGTAGCTATGGTATGGATGTGAGCATACAATTGAATTTGGTGGCCGAATGTTAAGGCAGCAGACAGTAGACATCCATAGTGGCACCATGATATCTGTAGCACATACGGGGGTCACCATAGTAGCCAGTAGTACACAGGGTGTCATAACCCACTGCGGGTAATGGGCTGAGCATCATGTTTGCCCATACAGTCCACACAAGTCTCAACCAACTGGACAGGTGTAGACCAACAGAGACAAATGCTGTACTATGGCCTCTGAATATGCCCTATAGATGACCCTCTCCCACAAGACCCACACAGACAGACTACAGCAGGCCAGGCAGTTGGATGTAGGTTGTGATGGCTAGGATGTCTGAAACTAATATGTTGGTAATTAAAGATCTGGAGTACACTGGTATGCCTCTAGCCAGCACAATAGGTAGGTTTACACACTGAAATGGAGTACCTGACATACCAATACAGTAGTAGCAAAAGTGTACAAGTGTCAGGTGTGCCCCCCTTCCAACGTACACATATGGCAACAGTCAGGTGCACCCGCCCGGTGCTATGTAGGAATGTGGATACAGTCGGATGTCCCCCCACTCTGTGCAGAAATGTAGCAACAGTCAATGCCGCATAATCAATGGATACCCTGCAGACACAGCATGTCACCTGTCAGTGTACAACGCAGAGGTCGGCACCACAGTACAGACTACCTGGACATGTAACACATGCGATACAGTTGGCCATACTGGGCATGCTCAAACACATGAAGATATGACGGCAATGTCAGTCGACAACATGTGGAATGGTCATACTGGGCATGCTCACACATGTAAACACAAGAAGGCCAGGTCTGCAAACACCAGTGGTCCTGATATATCTGCTGATACATTGCTATACTGTTGAATGACTGTGTTGTATTGTGTGTGTGTGATACTGTCTATTGTCTGTATATTTGCCATGGTGTATTGGTAATTCACATTAGCTGTGTGCGCAGGGTGTTGCTACCAACACTTGCAAAAGATGGTTATTTGTTTACGGGCAGAACAAGCCCATTGGATAGGGAGGGAGTAAGGCACATTGAAGCAGTTGGGAGCGGTTGTGCGTGAGTTTGCACAGTGTTAAGCACTGCTGACCTCTGGTTACAGCTTCTTACACTTGGTTAGCCTCCACATTTCTTTACCAGTGCAATACTCGCATATTGGTAGCCAAACAAGCTTACACCTGCTCGCTCCCTCACTTGTACATGCACCGGCATTGGTGCTTGCATGTGTCACTCACGCTTAGTGGGCGTGATCCCTTGTGATGCCTATTACATCGTACTACATGACTACAGTATCGGGTATGGCTGACCATTAGGCGACAGCATGGAGTTCGACTGTACATAATCGGTGGCCTGTCCAGTGAGTTAATCATATTATATGCATGTTCCTCATACAATCTGCCCCCATCTGGCTGAAACATGGGAACTGATACTCTGCAATGCAGACAAGGAAATGTGTTTTTGGACCCACATCCATCTGCCGGGTCATGCTACCGCATACCTATTGTAGGTTTGCCACCTTTTAAATTGGCCGAGGTGGGACTTTAGGATTAACACCTGTCCCACTTTGCATGGGGCAGTCCCTCCTTAGGCGGATGTGTCATGCGAAAATAATCAACACATAGCAAAGGTCCTGATTAAAGGACAATATTATGTTCTACGTTTCTCTAATAGTTGCATGTAACAGTTATTGTATATATGATACTTCTATATGTTATGTGAAGTAGCATAAGCAAGTGGACTGCTACTAGACAAAGCTTTTATTTGTGCAAATACATATAGTTCTGTACTATGCACGGCTGTAGGTATGTTTTGACCTGGTACATCTGACATTTCTACGGAGCAGGTCCCACTTTGGCCATTTTGAAAGGTGGCAGCCCTATAGGACCTATATGTAGAGATGTCAGATTTGGCAGGGCAACACATACCCACAGCCAGTAGAAAATAGAGTACTTCACCGTTTTGCCTAAATAAAAGGTTATTCTTGTAGCATTATAGTTGCTAATACTGTTTCATATAACATCTAGGTGTTTCAGATACAAAATAATCATTTTATGCAACCACTACAGACAATATATGGATTCTTTGCCCTAAATCACAGGCCATGTGCCATAATAACATTTATTTTGCAGGACACAACTGCACAAAGGGGAATGTCCCTCGCAAAGGCGAACAGGTAGTAACCCCAAGCTATTATGCTATCATCTACCTAAGGTAGTCGGTGGAATATGCGCTTTCCATCACTAGCAGACCTCACATACGAATGGGGGAGAATGAACACTGTATCAGGGACACTGCATAACACCCTGAGGGACACATTTAGATGATTGGTACTATTAACCTGACACATTGACAGTCCCAGAGCATATGTATTCATACACATTTGTCGAGGTACATGCTGCTTATGACTCATACATGTTGTCATTATTCATTACGTGTATTTCACCACCTGTCCACCTAATATCACTAGTTCTAGAAGGGTTTAGTTGGGACTGTGTTAAATTCTGATTCGTAATCACAGATGTCCATGATAATCGGGTACAGTTCACTGATATGGTCCCTATGTGTTCCCCCAATGGTTTACGGACTATCCAGTAGATGTGCTCTTAAGGTTTGAGAGGTATGGGCATCTGCTATACCC